>NC_138377.1:3304026-3320459 GCF_054177405.1 Leptonychotes weddellii | reverse complement strand
GTCTTTCTCTGTTTGACTTATTTCGCTCAACATAATACCCTCCAGTTCCATCCACATCGTTGCAAATGGCAAGATCTCATTCATTTTGATGGCTGCATAATATTCCATTGTATATATATACCACATCTTCTTTATCCATTCAGAGCCTTTATTATTGTTATTGATCAGTCTCAAGTTTAAGCTTTCCTTTAGATAAAAGAAAAAATACCACATTATGAAAAATTAATGCGTGCTTAAATGAGTAAATGAAATGCAGTAAAGAAGGATCAATGGAGATAGGATCTGAAATTTTCTCTTGTCTGCTCTACTCTGTACTCCTTAGAATGGACCTGTCAAACAGATTTAAGGATTCTTCCTTGGTCACGAGATCTCAGGCTGTGTTCACGTGTTAGGATCGTGGAGACCATGTGAATAATAGTCGAAGTTTTGGTCTTAGTTTCAGTACTTTGATTAATGTTCAGTGCATTATTGAGAACCGTGGAGTATAATCAGTGGACTCCAAATACCCCACTGAGTAAAAGGGGTTTAATATGAAACATTATATTGATTAATACATATAATATAAATGGAGAATAATTAATGAAGGTGATATAGACATGAGAATGATTCTAAATAGATATTCGGAATTTCTAGGCCTTTTGTGGTTTCTGTGAATAATCATTTTTAAAATTGTAATTACTGAATTATGAATTGATCAATAAATAATGTAGAAACAAAAGGTAAAAATGAGGGATGATATTGGATCGATGATGACCACTGGTGGCGTATGAGTCGTGTACGATGAATACGTGTCTGGAACTCTGAGGTCCAACACAGAGGGAATCTACTCCATTGTCCCTGTTTGATGTGGTCTAGAGGCAAAGGTCAGGAATATATAAAGATTGTGGTTTTGGTCATTATGTTATGAGTTTTCTTCCTATTTTTATAATTGGATCAATGAAATTATTAATACACAAATGTGTGAACAAATTTAAACGAAGAAGGTGAAGCCTTGTCCAATTATGAAAATAGCTCGTTAGGCAAAAATTACTATAATATAGTAATATATTAATTATATTGGAAAGACTGATATCCATTAGGAAAGAGGTGGTATAAGGGTGTTGTCTCTTTGGCTAAGGTTGATGTTATAGACCGTGTTAAGTATAGTGTTCATATTCTTTGGCAGGGGCAAGAGGGATATTGTTTGTTTTACTTAATAGAAAATAAAATATACAGGGCGCCTGGGTGGCTCAGTCGTTAAGCGTCTGCCTTCGCTCAGGTCATGATCCCAGGGTCCTGGGATCGAGTCCCACATCGGGCTCCCTGCTCGGCAGGAAGCCTGCTTCTCGCTCTCCCACTCCCCCTGCTTGTGTTCCTGCTCTCGCTATCTCTCTCTCTGTCAAATAAATAAATAAAATCTTTAAAAAAAAAAAAAAAGAAAAGAAAAAAAAATAAAATATACATTATCCCAAGTCACTACCTGCCTAAATGACTGACTGAATGAAAGGTGGAATACAGGGATGAATGAACATAAGGTCTCAATTTTTTATCCCCTGCTCTGTCTTGTACTCCTTAGAGTGGTCACCCTCGGCTGATTGAAGCAATCCACCACAGTCACGAGTTCTGTGGTTGCATCTATGTGTGAAGAGCATGGAGCACAATGTGAGTAATAGTCAAAATTCTTTTCTTGGTTTTGTGGTTTTTCAAAAAGGTTTTCACTGCATTATTAAAAAATTGTGCAGTACAATTTATGATTGCCAGCCATGGCCAAATAATTAGAATCAGGTTAATATGAAGCATTGTGTTAACCTATGTGGGAAACATTGGGGTCAATTAATGAATGATATATATTATCAGTGGGAATTAATTCTGTAGACGAGTAATAGAGATATTCAAGGGAATTGTTTCGAGTTTTTGTGACCCCCAGGTATTATTTTTAGTATTATTAGTGAATTGATGAATTAATAAAAGCATGTAGACATGATTAAGATAATGAGGGACATACCTGGATAAATGATGACAAGGCGCATTCGGGTCTTGGATGATGAACACCACAGGTCTTTGACTCTGGGGTCCAACACGAAAGAAATGTAGTCCTTTCTCCCCATTTGAAGTGGTCCTATACACAGATGTCGGGCATAGGTGAGGATCATGTTCTTGGTCTTTGTGTATGTGAATGTTTAAAATATGTATAAAATATGTATAAAAATAAATAGTAGCATAAATATATAAATGAATAAATATGAAGAGGCTGAAGCATTGTTCATTGCTATAATATATAATAAATAAAATTATATTAATAGGAATCAGAATTGAAAATAAAAGATTCACGTGTATATGTCTGAGTAAGAATGATGTGGAGAATAAATAGTAATTACTGAGTCAGTTACAAGTTCGACATTTGATTTGTTAAGGGGAAAATTACAATAATTTCATAAATGCTGAAATGACTGCAAGTGAATAGTGGGATATATGAATCAGTGGAGAGAATATCTCAATATTTTTATCATCTTGTCTGCTTGTTACTCTTCAGAACAGGTGCTTGAGCTGATGTCAGCTTCTGCCATGACCAAGATTGTGATGCTTCCTTTGAGTATGGAAAGAGACGAGGTGAATAATGGTCAAAATGGTTGTCTTGGAATGGGACATTTGTTTAAGGGTAATCATGGTATTGTTAAGAAGTATTAAATTAATAAGAAATTAGCTGTGGCCTCATAATAAATGTGATAAGACACATTATGGCTGATTAATTAGTAATGTATAAGATGGAGGTGATGCAATCCATTTGGATAATGATTCTGTAAACTGATGTTAGGGATATTCAAGGATCTTATTTTTGGGTTCCAGTGAACAATGTATTATTTTTATAATTATCAATGTATTAATTATTTAATTGATACAAAAGTAGAAATGAACTAAGAAGAGACTCAGTCCTGGACCAGTGATGATGACCAGTGGCATAGGAGTCATGTACGATGAAACTATGTGTCTGAAACTCTGAGGTCCAATACAGAACATAATTTGGTCTGTTCCTTCTGTTGAAATTGGTTCTACAGAGAGCTGTCAGGAATAAGTTCATATTCTTGTATTGTTTCATAGATACAGACTTGTTATTATTAATGGATCAGTGATAGAACCATGAAGCAAATATAAATAAACACATAAGGAAGAATAGGGTGAGGAATTGTCCAAATATAAACCCAAGTAGCAAGGCAGAATATATTATTGCTAAAAATTGAAAACACTGATTGATACCCATTAAGAAATAAGTGGTTCAAAGGGTCATCTCTTTGACCATGGTTCTATAGGCATGCCTAAGTAGGAATCACCTTAACTGTTCTTCTTCAGACCAAAGATTGGATTTTTATAAAATGACAATACATACATAAAGAAACAGTAATAAATACCTAAATACTGGGTAAATGAAATGCAGAAAGCAAGGATCAATGTGGATTAGGTTTCAGGTTTTTTTTTAATCATCTGCTCTGTTCTGTACTCCTCAGAATCAACTCACTGGAGATGATTCAGCACCTTCCATGGGCACAAGTTCTGTGGTTGCCTCTATATAATAGGAGGATGGAGATTAATGTGAGTAACAGTTGAAGTTCTTTTCTCAGTTTAAGTGGATTTTTTAAAGGTTATTCACTGTGTTTTTAAAATGTGTAGAATATAATTAAAGAAGGCAGCTGGATCTCAGTGTTAAATATGGAATGTATGAAACACATTGCTTAATGCATGTATGAAAGCTGCAGATATTAATGAGAGTTATATTGATGTGAGATTAATTCTGTGTATAGATTTGAGACTTACAGGCTCTTTTTTTAAATTGTACTACTTAAAAATTATTAGTTAAATAATGATTTGATCAATAAACAAATAGAAATCTATGTAGTAAAAGAGGGATGATATTGGATCAATGATGACTACTGGTGGCGTATGAGTCGTGTACGATGAATACGTGTCTGGAACTCTGAGGTCCAACATAAAATTGGTCTAGTCCTTTGAAGGCATCCTATAGATAGATATCAGGAATAAATGAAGGGTTTGCTGTTGGTCTTGGTGTTTACGTATTTTTATTTTATTATTACAATTGGATAAATGTGAGAATCTATAAATAAATATATAAATAAATAAGGATGAATAGAGTAAATTATTGTCCAATTTTAAAAATATGTGGTGAGGCAAGAAATATTATTATTATTATTAATCTATTATGGAAACCCTGAAGTTCAGTTAGAAATGAATGGTATTTGACTGTTACCTATTAGGGTAGGGATGATGTAGACAGTGTAAGTTATAGACAATATCCGTATTCTGGCTCAGTGGCAAGATAAAAGTTGTTTGTTTTCTTATCAGACTAAATATATATACCCAATTAATGATTGCCTAGAGAGCTATGTGAATGTTGAAGTTGAGATCAATGGAGAGAATGTCTCAACCAATTTTTTTTTTTTTTTTGTCTCAACCATTTTTATCACCTGCTTTGCTTTGTACTCCTTAGAAGAAACACTGGACCTGATTTAAAGATTTTTCCTTGATCCTGACCTCTAGGGTTTCATTCATTTTAGGAGACTGGAGTCCAGTGTAAGCATAATCACATTTCTTCTCTTGGTTTTGGTTGTTTGTTTAAGGGTATTTACTATGGCAATCCAGTATTTCAAATATAATCAAAGAGGGTCATCTTTATCCTACTGATAAATAAGAGATTTATAGGAAGCATGATATTGATTAATGCATGTGTGAAAAACTGATAAATGACAGAGATATAATGATGTAAAAATAGATCTAGAAGCATATTAGGGATATCAGGGCCTTATTGGGTTTTGAAATAATGGAATTTAAATATTAAAATTAGTGAATTAGTAAATTAGTCAATAAACAATATCAAAATGAATGAAGAGAAAGCTGTCTTTTCTGGATCGGTGATGATAACTGCCGGCGTATGAATCACGGATGATGAGTAATACGTGTCTGAAACTCTGAGGTCCAACACAAAAGTGATGTGTTCCTTCTCTTCATGCATTTACTTTTCTTAATATAACTGAAAATGAAAGAACCAGTAGACATATATATGGATCAGTTGAGAGAATATCTCAATCTTTTTATCACTTTTTGTGTTTGGTACTTTTCAGAAGAGAAGCTCCCAAGGTTATTTCCACCTTTATTGTGATCAAGGTCACCGTGTTTCCCTTTTATAGGAAAGAGACCAAAGTGAGTAATGGTCAAAGTTCTTCTCTTGGTTTGGGTCATTTGCTTAAGGGTTTTCATGGTATTATTAAAATGTAATAAATATAAGGAAAAATTAACTATGGCTCAATGATAAATGTGATATAAGCATTATGTTGATTAATTGATAGTATGTAACATTTATATTTATTAATGAAAGAGGTATGATCTATTTTGGCAATGATTCTATAGGAAGAGGTTAGGGTATTCAAGTATCATATTCTTCAGTTTTTTATAAATTTTTTTTTTTTTAAAGATTTTATTTATTTATTTGAGACAGAGAGAATGAGATAGAGAGAGCATGAGAGGGAGGAGGGTCAGAGGGAGAAGCAGACTTCCTGCCGAGCAGGGAGCCCGATGCGGGACTCGATCCCGGGACTCCAGGATCATGACCTGAGCCGAAGGCAGTCGCTTAACCGACTGAGCCACCCAGGCGCCCCTTCAGTTTTTGTTAATCGTGTATTGATTTTATTATTACCAATGAAGGTACGATTTCATTGATACAAATATACGAGTGAATAAACTAACCTCTAATGGAATCAGTGGTGTTGACTGGTGGGGGGATGAGTCATGGACAATGGGCAGTATGTGTCTGGAAGCCTGAGGTGCAATACAATAAATATTCTATTTTCTCTGTTTATTTGATCCTATGGATAGATGTTAGGAATGTATAAATATTATGTTCTTATTTTGGATGAATTTATTTATTTATTTATTCATTCATTCATTCATTCATTTACTTACTTACTTATTTACTTATTTTTAGAAGGAAAGGGCAGAGGTAGAGGGAGAGAGAGAATCCTAAGCAGGCTCCATGCCCAGTGCAGAGCCTGACATGGGGCTCGATCCCATGACACCGAGATCATGACCTGAGCTGAAATTAAGAGTTGGGTACTTACCCGAATGAGCCACCCAGGCGCCCCTTGGATGAATATATTTATATTTGTTATTATTAATGGACCAGTGATAGAATTATTAAAGGAAATATAAATAATAGATGAAGAAGAAAAGGTGAATTATTATCTAACTATGAACATAGTATGGTGAGGCCAGAAACACTAATAAAATTTGCACACACTGATGTCCTTGAAATAGATGTTTCAAGGATGTCCCTTCTTTGGTCAAGGATTATACAGACATGAATAATTAAGAGTCAGTTTCATTATTCTCGGTCAGTGTCAAGTTTGATGTTTTCCTTTTTTTTTTTTAAAGATTTTATTTATTTATTTGAGAGAGAGAGAATGAGAGAGAGCACATGAGAGGGGGGAGGGTCAGAGGCAGAAGCAGACTCCCTGCCGAGCAGGGAGCCCGATGCAGGACTCGATCCCGGGACTCCAGGATCATGACCTGAGCCGAAGGCAGTCGCTTAACCAGCTGAGCCACCCAGGCGCCCGATGTTTTCCTTTTTGTTAAGAGAAGAAGATCTACGTTATGAAAAATTTATGAATTCCTAAAAGATTGAGTAAATTCATTGCAGAAGGCAAGAATCTATGCGGATAAAAATTTTATCATTTTTTTCTGTCCTTCGCTATGGTTTGTACTTTTCAGAATGGACACATTCGAGCTACCCAAGCATTATGCCTGGTGGTGAGCTCTATGACAGCACCTGTGGGACAGAAGCACAGAGACCAATGTGAGTAAAAGTCAAATTTCTTATCTTTGTTCTAGTGATTTTTTTCAGCACATTTGCTGCATTATTCGAAAATTCCACATTGAATCATAGGTTAACTGTAGCTCTGTGATAAATATTGAATTTTAGAAAACATTATATTGATTAATGCATGTATGGAAAACTGAGGATAATTAATGAAGGATACTGATGTGAGAATAAGTCTATATTCAGTTTAAAGACATAAAGACTCATTTCAGTTTTTGTGGATAATAGGGTTTTAAATTATTAGTGAACCAATGATTTAATCAATATACAAAGAGAATATAATGTAGAGAAGAGAGACAATATTGGATCGATGATGACCACTGGTGGCGTATGAGTCGGATACGATGAATACGTGGAACTCTGAGGTCCAACAGAAAATTAATCTAATACATTCTCATTATTTGAAGGCATCCAATAGACAGATTTCAGGAACATAGTAAGATCTTGTTTTTGGTCTTAGTGTTCATGCATTTATATGTATCATTACAATTGGATAAATAAGAGATTCTATAAATAAATACATAAATAAAAATGATGACGGGAGTGAAGCATTGTCTAATTATAAAAAGATATTATTAGGCAATAATTAAGACCTAATTTATTAATTTATTATTAATGATTAATAACTAATACTATTAATATTCCATGGAAACCCTGAAGTTCAATAGAAGCCAGTTGTACATGACTGTTACTATATATATATAAGTAACATGACTGTTACTTATATAGACAGGATAAGTTACAGACCATGCTCATCGTCTGGGTCAGTGGTAAATTTGACGTTTGTTTTCTTAAGGGAGTAAAATACACACACCAAATTAATGGTGGCCAAAATGACTGACTACATGAGAGGGCAAAGGCGAAGACCAATGCAAAGAATGTCTCAACCTTTCTAATCATTTTCTCTGCCTTATACTCCTCAGAACAGACACACCGCACCTGAGTTGAGGATTCTTCCTTGATCATGATCTCCGGGGTTAATCTCTATTTTAGGAGTTGGAAGACCAATGTGAGTAATAAACAAAATTCTTGACTTGCTTTGGGTGGTGGTGTGTCTAAAGGTATTCACTGCAGTAATAAAAAGATGAAATCTATTCAGATGGTCAGCTGTGTCCTAGTTAAACATGGGGTTAAAATGACGTATTACATTGATTAAAGCATTTATGAAAAACTGATAATAAATATGACAGAAGTATAATAATGTGGGAATGATTCCAGATATATATTAGGGCGATCAAGGCCCTTTTGAGTTTTTGTGAATCATACAGTTTTAAAATTATAATTAGTGAATTAATGAAATAATAAACAATGTAGAAATGAATGAAGAGAAGGCGGTCTTTTCTGGATCAATGATGATAACTGCCAGCGTATGAATCATGGATGATGAATGATACGTGTCTGGAACTCTGAGGTCCAACACAAAAGAGATGTGGTCTTTCTCTTCATATATTTCCATTCTTGATTGTATTTGGATCAATAAAATATCAATAAGGAAACATGTAAAAAAAGTGAATTGTAGAAACGTCCAATTTAAAAAATATATGAGGAGGCAAGAAGTTCTATTAATATAATTTGAAGACACTGAAGTCCAAAGAGAAATAAATGGTACACGTCTGTCCCCTCTTTGGCTCAGATGATATAGATAAGACAAATTATAGACAATGTTGATGAAGTTCGAAGTGGTTCATTTTTATAAAAGATAATGAAATGAATATTCTCCAGTAATGATTTCCTAAATGCCTGACTAAATGAAAGATGTAAAGCAAGGGTCAATGGAAGAATGACTCATTTTTTTTCTCATGTTCTCTGCTTGGTACTCTTCAGAATGGATGCTCTTGCTGATTTCATCTTCTGCTCTGATCAAGATTGTTATGTTGCTTTTGTTTTAGGAGAGGAAAGCAAGGTGAGTAGTAATAGAGGTTCTGTCTTGGTTTCGGTCATTTGGTTAAGGGTATTCACAGTATAATCAAAAATTAATAAATATAATCAAAAAGTAATTTATGGCCCAATGATAAATATGATATGAAACATATTGACTAATTGATAACATGTAACACTGAGTCTGATTAATGAGAGAAATATAATCTATGTTGGCAATTATTCTATAGATAGAAGTTAGGAGTATTCAAGTTGTTGATTTTTTTTTTTAAACTTTTATTCATTTATTTGAGAGAGAGGAAGTGAGAGAGAGAGAAAGAGAACACAAGAGTGGGGAGGGTCAGAGGGAAAAGCAGACTCCCAGCTGAGCAGGGAGCCTGATCTGGGGCTTCATCCCAGGACTCCAGGATCATGACCTGAGCAGAAGGCAGCCGCTTAACCGACTAAGCCACCCAGGCGCCCCGAAGTTGTTGATTCTTTAGTTTTTGTTAATCATGTATTTTACTGTGATCAATGAATTAATGATTGAATTGATACAAATGTAGAAATGAATGAAAAAAAGTGGGTCTTCTATGTACCTATGATAATGACTGGTGGCAGATGAGTTATGGATGATGAATACTCTTTATCTAGAATGCTGAGGTCTAATTCACTACATAGTCTTTCTCTCTGTTTATTTGATCCTATGGACAGATGATCGGAAAGCACAAAGATAATAGTTTTACTGCGTTCATAGATTTAGATTTATTATTACAAATGGATCAAGGATAGAATCATTGAAGAATATGAATATCAGATAAATATAAAATCATAAAGAATTGTCCAACTGTGAAGACCTGTGTTTAGGCAAGAAATATTAATAAAAATTGCAAACACTGACACCCATTAAGAATTAAATGAATCAAGAATGTCACTTCTTTAGTCAATGATCATTTAGACATGAACAATTAAGAGTCAATTTTATTGTTCTGGGTCAATCTTAAGTTTGAGGATTTTTGTTACTGTTGTTAAAGGAAAAAAAATCAATGTTATGAAATATTCATAGATATCTAAATGAGTAAATGAAATGTGGAAAGCAAGAATCAATGGAAATAAAAGTTTTATTCTATTTTTTTAATCATCGACTGCGCTTTTCCTGTTTCAAAATGGACACATTTGAGCTGATTTAAGCAATATTCCATGGTGGCGAGCTCAAGTGGTTGCATTTCTGTGTTGAAAGCACAGAGAGCAATGTGAGTAATATCCAGTTTCTTGTCTTGGTTTCAATGATTATTTTATTCATTGTATTCAGTATTATTTGAGAGTTCCATGCAGTAGAATCACAGAAGGCCAACAATAGGTCAGTGATAAATACTGAATTTTGTGAAACATTATATTGGTTTATGCATAAATAAATAAGAGCATAATTTTAAAAGAGATATATTGATGTGAGAATGATTCTATTTACAGATTAAGGATATAATGACTTTTCTTGGGCTTTTGTGAATGATAGGGTTTTAATATTATTACTAGTGATTTAATGAATTAGTCAATAGACAATGTAGAATTGAATGAAGGAAAAGAGGGACAATAATGGATCGATGATGACCACTGGTGGCGTATGAGTCGGATACGATGAATACGTGTCTGGAACTCTGAGGTCCAACAGAAATGGAATCTGGTTTATTGTCCTGTTTGAGGTGATGCTATAAACAGATATCAAGAATATACAAAGATCTTGGTTTTGGTCCTTATGTTCATGCATTTTCTTTCAATTTTTGTAACTGGATTGATGAAATAATCAGTAAACAAACATATAAATAAATAAAGATGAAAACAGTGAAATCTTGTCCAATTACAAAAATATGTGGTGGGGCGCCTGGGTGGCTCAGTTGGTTAGGCGACTGCCTTCGGCTCAGGTCATGATCCTGGAGTCCCGGGATCAAGTCCCACATCAGGCTCCCTGCTCAGCAGGGAGTCTGCTTCTCCCTCTGACCTTCACCCCTCTCATTCTCTCTCTGTCCTTCTCTCTCTCTCAAAAATAAATAAAATTAAAAAAAATTAAAAAAAAAATATGTGGTTAGGTAATGAATAGTATTAGTGTATATTTAACATGCTGATGTCTATGAGGGAATATATGGTACAGGACTTGTTCTTTGAGGATGATATAATTATTGATAAGTAATAGTCAATGTTCATATTCTTTATTAGCTAGATGGATATTGTTCATTTACTTATGAGAAAATAAAATATTCATTATTGCAATATACTGCTTAATAAGTGACTAAATTAAAAATGGGATGGAAGGACCAGTGAACATAATATCTCAATCCTTTTTTTATCTTGCTCTACTGTGTACTTTTCAGAATGGACACACTTGAGCTAATTTAACATCTTCCATTATCCTGAGTTCTATGGTTGCCTCTATAATAGGAGGGTGGGGATTAATGTACGTAACAGTTGAAATTATTTTCTTGGTTTATGTGTTTTTTTAAGGTAATTCGCTGTATTATTAAAAACTACACTATATAATGAAAAGAGGCACTGTTTTTCGGTGATAAATATGGGCTATATAAACTATTATGATGATTAATCTATGCATGGGAGACTGAGGATAATTAAAGAGATATATTGATGTGAGAATTATCTAGGTAGAAATAGGGTTATATAAGTTCTTCCTCAGTTTTTGTGAATTACAGCATTTAAAATTATTAGTGAATTAATGATTTGCTCAATAAACAATTAGAAGTGAATGAAGGTAAAGAGGGAGCATACTGGATTGATGATGACCACTGGTGGCATATGAGTCGTATGTGATGAATACATGTCTGGAACTCTTGAGGTCCAACAGAAGAGAAATCTGGCTTATTCTCATTGTTTGAAGAGATCCTGTATGGACACATGTCCAGATATACAAGGATCTTGTTTTTGGTGTTAGTGTTCCTGCATTTTCTTTCAATTTTTATAATGGGATCAATTAAATAATCAATAAACATAAATAAAGTGTACTGTAATGAAGTAGCGTCCTATTACAGAAATATGCGATTATGCAAGAAATACTGTTAACATTCTATGAAAACTCTGAAGTTTAATTAGAAGTAAGAGCTACATGACTTACATGTATGGCTAAGAATGCCAGAGGTAGTGTAAGTCATAGACAGTGCCCACGTTCTGGGTCATTGGTAAATTCAAAGTTGTTCATTTTCTTAAGAGAAAAAATATTGACACCAAATTAATAGTTGACCAATAATGGATTTGATGAAAGGCTAAAAGCAATGACCAATAGAGAATGTCTTGACTATTTTCATGGTATGCTCTGCTTTATACTCCTCAGGACGGACAAGTTAGACCTGCTTTAAGGATTCTCCCCTGATCAAGAGCCTTAGGGTTGTATTTTTGTACTGGGGAGAAAGGAGACAAATGTGAGTAATAGTCAAACTTCTTGTCTTGTTTGGTATTTTGCTAAGGATATTCATTGTATTAATACAAAATGTGAATTATAATTAAAGAAGGTCAGCTGTGTCCTAGTGACAAATATAGGATTAAGATGAAGCGTTACATTGATTAAAGCATTTATGAAAAACAGGATAACTGATGAGAGATATAGTGATGTGTGAATGATTCTAGATCTATTCTAGATACATAACTATGGATAAGAGTTTCTTCATGTTTTGTGAATCGTATAGTTTGAAATGGTAATTAGTGAATGAATGAATCAATCAATAAACAATGTAGAAATGAATGAAGAGAAAGCGGTCTTTCTGGATCAATGATGATAACTGCCAGCGTATGAATCATGGATGATGAATGATACGTGTCTGGAACTCTGAGGTCCAACACAAAAGAGATGTGGACTTTCTCTTCATGAATTTCCATTCTTGATTATAATTGGATCAGTGAAATATCAATAAGGAAATATATTACAAAAAGTGAAGCGTAGAAATGTCCAATTTTAAAAATATATGAGGCAAGAAGTTCTATTAGTATAATTTGAAAACACTGAAGTCCAAAGAGAAATAAATGGTACATGGTTGTCCCCTCTTTGGTTCGGATGATATAGATAGGACAAATTATAGACAGTTTTTATATTCTGGGTCACTGGGAAGTTCAAAGTAGTTCATTTTTGTAAAAGATAATGAAATAAATATTCTCCAGTAATGATTTCCTAAATGCCGGACTAAATGAAAGATAAAGCAAGGATCAATGGAAGAATATTTCTTTTTTTTTTTTTTTTTTAATCATCTGCTCTGCTCTGTACTCCTCAGAATGGACACACTCCCGCTGATTGTAACATTCTTCCAAGGTCGTGAGCCCTCTGGTTGCATCTATGTTGGAGGAGCATGGAGACCCCGTGAGTAAGACTCAAAGCTTTTGTTTTGGTTTATTTAGGGCTGTTAAGTGTATTTATTCAAAAGTATTAAATATAATCAAAGAAGGCAAAATATAACAGTGTTTAATACCAGATTCATATGAAGCATTATGTTTACTTATCCATAAATATAACACTGAGGTCAGTTAATGAAAGAGATTTAGTCTCTGTAATATTATAGAGACATGTTAGGAATGTTGAAGGATCTTACTCTTATATTTTAATTTATGTGTATTTTTTGATTAATGAATTAATAAATGTTTATGAGAATGGAAAGAAAGAGGGCCAGTTTTGGACCAATGATGACAACTGGTGGCGAATGAGTCATATATGATGAATGCTATGTGTCTGGAACTCAGATCTGATACAAAGATAATCTAGTCTGTTTCTCCTGTGTTTAGGGATCCTATGTAAAGATGTCAGTAATAAACAAGGATTTTGTTGTTGATCTTTGTGTTTTTTTTACGGTGAATGAATTTTAGTAATTAATTTATAAAACTATTAATGGTAGGATAAAAAATGTATAAATGAATAAAGTTGAGGAGGTTGAAGTATTATTTTTTGGTAAATATATACCAAGGTAAAAGTATTAATATACATTAGAATGGATATAAAGGGACCAAGTGTATTATATCTTTGATAAGGTTGATATAAACAATGAAATTTTGTAGTCATTTATTTTCTGATTTAGGTCCAAGTTTGAAGTTTATTTTTATGGTAAAAATAAATATATCCATTAAGTTAATAAAGGCTTAAATGATTATATAAATGAATGGTGGGCTCCATGGATCAGCAGAAAGGCTCAGCCTTTCCATCCCCTTCTCTGTTTTGTCCTCTTCAGAACAGGTGCTTGAGCCGATTTCGTCTTCTGTGGGATCGGGATTGTCACGTGACATTCCTTTTGCGTTAGGAAAATAGAACAAGGAGAGTAATGGTCAAAAATTTTGTTTTGGTTTGGGTCATTTGTGTTCATGGAATTATTAAAAAGTAAGAGTATAATAAAAAGGTTCACTGTGGCTAACTGATAAATATGATATAAAATATTATATTCATTAATTTATTACATAGCATTGAGATTGATTAATGAAAGAAATATAACCTATGTTGGCAATGATTCTAAGTTAGAAGTTAAGGGCATTCAAGCATCTTATTCTTCAGTTTTTGTGAATTATACTCATTTTAATATTTTCAATGAATTAATGATTTAATCAATACAAGTATAGAAAGGAATTAAGAAAAAGTGGGTCTCATGGACCAGTGATGATGACAGGTGATGGATGAGTCTTGGGTCATGAGCAATATGTGTCTGGATATCTGAGGTCCAACATAATAAATAGTCTATTCCTTCTGTTCTATTTGATCCTGTACATGGATGTTAGGAACATAAAAAGATCAGATTCTTATTTTGAATTTTTAAATTTGGGTTTGTTATTATTAGTGGATCAATGATAGAACCATTAAAGAAATATACGTAATAGTTAAAAAATAGAGGGAGAAGAATTATCCAACTATGAACATATGGTGAGGCAACAAATAATATAATTGAAAATATTTATGTTCATTAAGAAATAAGTGGAGAAAGGGTGTTACCTCCTTAGCTAAGAGTTTATACAGGTGAGTCTAGTCTTTCTGACTCAGTGTCAAGTTTGAGGTTGTTCCTTTTGTTAAGAGAAAAATATATTAATATCATGAAAGTAGTGAGTAAATGAAATATGAAAAGCAAGGATCAGTGGAGATAAGGTCTTAACTTTCTTTTTTTTTCATTGACTGTACTTCTCTGAACAGACACACTAAGTTGACTAAGCATTGTTTTATGGTGGTGAGCTCCACGATTGCGTCTGTATGTTAGAAACAGAGACCGATGTGAGTAGTAGTCAAGTTCTTGTCTTGGTTTCAGCTATGTTTTTTTTAAGGATATTTGGTATATTTTTAAAAGTGCTATATAGAGTCAAAGGTAGCCAACTGTGGCCTGGTGACAACTATTGAATTCCTATGAAACATTATATTGATTATTACATGCATGAAATTTAAGATAATTTTTTTCACATTTTATTTTTTATTTTATTTTATTTTTTTATTATATCACAGCCTAGCTAGCAGCCAGTAGAGCATGAGACTCTTATTATATCACAGATGAAATTTAAGATAATTAATGAAAGAGATATATCGATATAAGAATGATTCTATACACAGCTTAGGGGTATCGTGACTCTTGCATTATTCTGAATAATAGGGTTTTAAATTATTGTTAGTGAATTAACGAGTTAGTCAATAAACAATGTAGAACTGAAGGAAGGAAAAGAGGGACAATATTGGATCAGTGATGACTGCTGGTGGCGTATGAATCATATATGATGAATACTGTCTGCAACTCTGAGGTCCAACACACAAAAAAATGTAGCCTATTCCCATCATTTGATGAGATCTTATATATAGATGTCAGGAATATGTGAGGATCTTGTTTTTAGTGTTGTGTTCATGCATTTTTATTCTATTATTATATTTGGATAAATGATTTATAAATAAATCTATAATCTATAATCTTGTTTTTGGTCTTTTATGTTGATACATTCTATTTTTAAAAATTGGATCAATGAAATAAGAAAAGAAAGAAAGAAAGAAAGAAAGAAAGAAAGAAAGAAAGAAAGAAAGAAGTACAAAGTGGGTGAAATATTGTCCAGTTACAAAAATATGTGGTTAGACAAGAAATACTGTTAGTATATTTTGAAAACAAATATCTATTAGGAAATATACGATATAATGGTGTTATTCTTTTAGTAACCGTCAGTGTTCATGCTGTTTCTCAGCTACAAGATTGATACTGTTTATTTTATTAAGAAAAATAAAATACACATTATCCCAATTCATTGCTTATTAAGGATGGACTGAATGAAAGGTGGAATGCAGGGACCAATGATCATAAGGTCTTAATTTTTTTTTATCTGCTCTGTCTTGTACTCCTTAGAATGGTCACCCTCCGCTGAGGTAGACATTCCACCATAGTCACGAGCTCTGTGGTTGCATCTATGTACTAAGAGCATGGAGAACAATGTGCGTAATAGTCAAAATTCTTTCCTTGATTTTGCGGTACAGCAATTGCACTACTGGGTATTTACCCCAAAGATACAAAAGTGGCATCCGAAAGGGTACGTGCACCCCGATGTTTATAGCAGCAATGTCCACAATAGCCAAACTGTGGAAAGAGCCAAGATGTCCATCAACAGATGAATGGATAAAGAAGATGTGGTATATATATACAATGGAATATTATGCAGCCATCAAAAGGAATGAGATCTTGCCATTTGCAACGACGTGGATGGAACTGGAGGGTATTATGTTGAGCGA
>NC_138377.1:3210383-3303526 GCF_054177405.1 Leptonychotes weddellii | reverse complement strand
GTGTGTTTTTTTTTAAGTGGGCTCCACGCCCAGTGTGGAGACCAACATGGGGCTTGAACTCAAAACCCTGAGGTCAAGACCTAAGCCAAGATCAAGAGTCAGATGCTTAACCAACTGAGCTGCTCAGGCCCCACTCCATGTGTTTTTTTAAAGGTAGTTCACTGTATTATTAAAAAGTGTGAAATATAATTTAAAAAGGCAACTGTATCTCAGTGATAAATATGGAATATATGAAACATTGATTAATCCATGGGTAGAAAACTGAGGATAATCAATAAAAGAGATGCATTGATATAAGAATAATCTATGTGTAGGTTAGGGATACAAAGGCTCTTCTAGGGTTTTGTTTATCATAGCATTCAGAAAGTTATTATTAATGAATTAATGTTTTAATCAATAAATAGAAATGAATGATGAAATAAAAGGACAGTATTGGATCGATGATGACCACTGGTGGCGTATGAGTCGTATGTGATGAATACGTGGCTGGACATCTGAGGCCCAACACAAAAGAAATGTGATCTTTCTCGTCATACATTTATATTCTTTGTTAAAATTGGATCATTGAAATATCACTGTGGAAATAAGTTTTTCAAAAAGCTGAATTGTAGAAGCCATGTCCAATTTAAAAAATATGTGGGAGACAAGACATACTATTAATATATTTTGAAAACACTGAAGTCCAAAGAGAAATAAATGGTACCTGAATGTAACCTTTTTGGAGGACAAATTATAGATAATGTTTATGATCTGGGTCAGTGCAAAGTTCAAAGTAGGTTCATTTTCTTAAGACAAAAATGATATAGGGGTGCCTGGGTGGCTCAGTCGTTAAGTGTCTGCCTTCGGCTCAGGTCATGATCCCAAGGTCCTGGGATCGAGCCCCGCATTGGGCTCCCTGCTTCCTCTCCCACTCCCCCTGCTTGTGTTCTCTCACTGTGTCTCTCTGTCAAATAAATAAATAAAATCTAAAAAAAAAAAAAAGAAAAATGAAATAGACTTCAAATAATGATTGCCTAAATGCCTGACTAAATGAAGGATGTAAATCAAGGATAAATGGAATAATGTCTCCTCTTTTATCATCTGCTCTGCTCTGTACGCCTCAGAATGGACACACTCCAGCTGACTGTAATATTCTTCCAACTTCACGAGCCCTCTGGTTGCATCTATGCTTTAGGAGCATGACGACCACGTGAGTAATAGTCAAATTTCTTGTCTTGGCTTGAGTGGTTTGTTTAAGGCTATTTACTGTATTATTCAAAAGTATTCAAAAATACTATTATAAATATTATCAAAGAAGATAAAATCTGCCAATGTTATTTATTAGGTTGATATGAAGCATTATTTATCCATTTTATTTATTTTATATTTATATATTTCATTTTATTTACATATTTATATATATTATATTTTATAAATTTGTATTATATTGTAACTATATTTTAAAATATTTAATATTTTATATACATATTTTATGTATTTAGTTATACATTCTATTATATACTTATATACATTTTATATATGTATAATATATAACATTTTTATTTATATATAAAATATATATTATACAAATAAAGATAAAAAATAAATATCTAAATCCTGAGCCTATGAAATAAAAAGCAAGGCTCTATGGCAATTAAATCTCATTTTTTAAAATCACTTGCTCTGCTCTGTCCTCCTCAGAATGGATGCACTTGGTCTGATTTCATACCTTCACGGGCATGAGCTCTGTGGTTCCCTCTATGTAATTAGAAGATGCAGATTAAGGTGAGTAACAGTTGATGTTCTATTCTAGGTTAAGTGTTTTTTAAAGGTAATTCACTGTAGTATTTAAAAGTACAAAATGTACTTAAAGAGGGCAATGTATCTCAGTGATAAATATGGGATATATGAAAATTACATTAATTAATCCACGTTTGGAAAACTGAGGATAATTAATGAAAGAGACACATTGATATGGGAATAATCTATGTAACAGATTAGGAATGCAATAACTCTTCTTGGGTTCTGGTGAATCATAGTGTTTAGAAATTATTAGTAGTGAATTAATTTAATCATTAAAGAGAAATGAATGAAGGAAAAGAGAGAGGGTATTGGATCGATGATGACCACTGGTGGCGTATGAGTCGTGTATGATGAATACGTGTCTGGAACTCTGAGGTCCAACAGAAGAAATCTAGTCTATTCCCATTTTTTGAAGGTATCCTCTAGACATATACCAGGAATATACAAAGATCTTGTTTTTGGTCTCATAGTTCATGCACTTTCATGCTATTATTATAATTGGATCAATGAGAGAATCTATACATAAATATATAAATTGATATGAATGAGTGAAGTATTGTCCAATTATAAAAATATGTGATTATGCAAGAAATACTGTTCAGATCCTGTGAAAACACTGGGCTTCCATTGGAAGTAGATGGTACATGATTCTTGCATGTTTGGCTAAGAATGCCAGGGATAGGATAAGTCATGGACAATGTTCGGATTCTGGGTTAGTAGTAAATTTCAAAGTTACTTGTTTTCTTAATAGAAAAACAATATTTGTACCAAGTTAGTGATTACCTAAGTGCTTTACTAAATGAAAAGTGAAAAGCAACAATCACTGGAGAGAATATCTCACTTTTTTATCATCTGCTCTGCCTTGCACTCCTCAGAAGAGACACACTGGACCTGATCATGAACTCTAAGGCTGCAGTTCTGTTGCAGGAGTTTGGAGGCCAGTGTGAGTAATAATCAGAGTTCTTACCTTCATTCTGGTATTTTGCTTAAGGATATTCACTGTATTAGTAAAAAGTATGAACTATAATCAAAGAATGTGAACTGTATCCTAGTAACAATTACGGGATTAATATGAAGTATTATTTTGATTAATACATATATGAAAAACTGAGGATAGTTAATGGCAGAGATATTGTGAAATGATTCTGGTCACACACTAGGGAGCTCAAGCCCTTGTTTTATTTTTAATAGTAGAGTTTAGAATTATAATTAGTGAATTAATGAGTTAATCGATAAACAATACAGAAATGAATGAAGAGAAATTGGTCTTCTTTGGATCAATGGTAACTGTTGGTGTAGGAGTCACTCAGGATGAATGATATGTGTCTGGACCGCTGAGGTCCAACACAGAGGAAATGTGAGGTTTGTTTTTTTTTAATTGTCATCTGCTCTGATCTATACTCCTCAGAAGGAACCCACTTGAGATGATTAAAGCATCTTTCAAGGTCATGTGCTGTCCAGTTGCATCTATGTTGTTAGGAACATTGGAAAGACCAGTGTGAGTAATGTCAGTGTTTGAGCTTAGGTGGTTTGTTTAAGGGCACTCAGTGTATTATTCCAAATATTAAATATAATCAAAGAAGGCAAAATATGCCAGTGTCAAATATCATACTGATATCAAACATTAAGTTGATGAATCCATAAATGTAAACCTTGAGGTCAATTTTTGAAACAGAGTTAGTCTCTGGAAAAGATTGTAGGAAGAGATATTAAGGATATTAAGGGATCTTCTATTTATTTAGTTTTAATTTTGTGTATTTATTAATTTTGTTAAGCCATAAACAGTTCTTTATGAGGATGAAAAGAAAGAGGCCTAATCATGAGTCATTCGTGATGAATGGTGGTGGATGAATCATGGACAATGAATATTATGTGTCTGGATAACGAGGTGCAACATAATACCAAGATAGTGTATTCTGTTTATTTAATCCTATAGAAGGTGTCAGGAATATACCCAATGTAGGTATTGGGTTTATAGATTTAGATTATTATTGTTAATAGACTAATTATAGGACCATTAAAGAAATACAAATAATAAAGAAGAAAGGGCAAGGCATTGTTTAACTCTGAACATTTGTGGACAGGTATGAGCTATTATTAGTTCAATTGAAAACACTGAAACTCATTAAGGAATAAAGGGAACAAGAGTGTCATTTGAAAAAAAAAAAAGAAGAGTGTCATCTGTTTGACTAAGGATCGTATTAGCCCAGATAATTAAGAGTCAGTTTTTTGTTGTTGTTGTTGTATGTCTGTTTCAAGTCTCCTGCTGTTGATTTTGTTATGATAAAAGTATTTACATGAGGAATAATTTATAAATTCCTACATGAGTGGGCAAAAATGTGGAAATCAAGGATCAATGCGAATAAGAATTTAACATTTTTTTTAAATCATCACCTGTGCTTTGTCCTTCTCAGAATGGACACACTTGAGCTGATTCAAGCAGTACAACCTGGTGGCTTAGAGACCAGTGTGAGTAATAAGAGTCAAAGTTTTCGTCTGGGTTTTAATGATTTTTTTTTTCATGGTATTCCATGTATTTTTTTAAAAGTGCCATATTTAATAAAGATGGTCACCTGTAGCCCAGTGACAAATATTGAAATGACATGAAACATAAAAATGTAGGATATTTATTTATTTATTTATTTATTTATTTATTTATTTATTTTTAAAGATTTTATTTATTTGAGAGAGAGAATGAGACAGAGAGAGAGAGCATGAGAGGGGGGAGGATCAGAGGGAGAAGCAGACTCCCCGCTGAGCAGGGAGCCCGATGCTGGACTCGATCCCGGGACTCCAGGATCATGACCTGAGCCAAAGGCAGTCGCTCAACCAACTGAGCCACCCACGCGCCCCAAAATGTAGGATATTTAAAGAGAGAGATATATTGATGTGAAAATAATTCTATATACAGAATAGGGATTTCAGGGTTGCTATTTTTTTTGATAATTGGGTTTTAGAATAATTAGTGAATCAATAAATTAGTCACTAAGCGCTGTAGAAATGAGGAAAATAGGTACAATATTGGATCGATGACCACTGGTGGCGTATGAGTTGTGCACGATGAATATGTGTCTGGAACTCTGAGGTCCAACACAGATGGATTCTGGTCCATTGCCCCCATTTAAGTGATCTTTTAGACATGTGTCAGGAATATATAAGGATCTTCTTTTGGCCTTTACATTCAGGCATTTCTGTTATTATTATAATTAGTTCAATGAAATAATAAATATATAGAGAAAGATGAAGGTAGTGAAACTTTGTCCAGTTATTAAAATACGTGGTTAGGCAAGGAATACTTTTACTGTATATTAAAAACAAATACCTATTTTGAAAGATACATATGCATCTATTCTTTGACTAAAGATGATATAGTTATTCATAAGTAATAGTCAATATTCATGTTTTCTGTCAAGGACGATGTCATTATTATTCATTCACTGATTGAAAGGTGGAATACAGGGATGAATGAACATAAGATCTCAATCATTTTATATCTGCTCTGTCTATCCTCCTTAGAATGGTCACCCTCAGCTGATTGAAGCAATCCACCATAGCCATGAGTTTTGTGGTTGCATCTATGTGTGAAGAGCATGGAGCACAATGTGAGTAACAGTCAAAATTCTTTTCTTGGTTTTGTGGTTTTACAAAAAGGTTTTCACTGCATTATTAAAAAGTGTGAAATATGATCAGTGATCGGCCAAACATGCTTAAAAAAATACGATGTTAATATGAAGCATTAGTTAACTAATCTTTGTAGGAAATTTTTTTGTCAACTGTACTTCAATAAAAAAAAATCAATGGTACGATAAATAGAATGTAAATTGATAAATCTGAAGAGGGTAAAACACTTTATTGTTAACATATATAATAAGGAAATATAATTGGAATGGAAAATAAAATGATCAAGTATATATGTCTTGAGTGAGAATGATAGTGGTAAGTAATAGGTATTGATTGAGTCTATTAAAACTTTGACATTTAATTTAAGAGAAAAACAAATATTACCACTATTAAATGTCCAGATGACTATGCAAATGAAAAATGGAAACTATGAATCAATGGAGAAAAAGTCTCAACCATTTTAGTCACATTTTCTGCTTAGTACTCTTCAGAATGGATGCTGGAACTGATTTCAGCTTCTGCCTCATTAAATAGTCATGGTGCCACTGTATGGAGAGGGACCAAAGTAAGTAATGGTCAAAGTTGAATGAATAATATGGGTGTGGGACTCGGAGGGCCAATACAAAAGGAATCTAGTCTATTCCCCGTATTTCAAGTCATACTCTAGGCATATTTCAGGATTATACAGTGATTTTTTTCTTGGTCTTTGTGTTCATGAATTATAAAAATATAATTATGAAAGAATCAATAGCAGAATAAGTTAGCACATGTATAAATGAATAAAGATGAAGAGGGTGAAGCATTTTTCATTACTAAAATATATAGTCAGGAAAATGAATATTACTATCCACTGGAATGGATAATAAATGACCAACCAAATGAAGGTAAAAAGCAAGGGAGAATGGAGACAATTTCTCAATCTTGATATCATCTGCTGTGATGCTCTATACTTCTTAGAATGGTCACTCCTGACCTGATTTAAGGATTCTTCCAAGGTCACAAACTGTATGGTTGCATCTTTGTGTTAGGAACATGGAGAACAATGTGAGTAATAGTCAAAGTTCTTGACTTAGTTTGATTGGTTTTTTAAGAAAATTATTCACTGCATTATTAAACAGTATTGAATATAATCAAAGAAGGCCAACCATAGTGATATTTAATATCAGATTGATATGAGGCATTACATGTTTAGTCCATAAATGAAACATTGAGTTCAGTTAAATGAAAGAGATTTAGTCTTTATGTGAATGATTCTATAGGTGGATGTTATGGGATAATCAAGGACCTTATTCTTGTGTTTTTGTGATTTACATGCATTTCCTTATTAATTAGTTAATAAATAAATGTAGATGAGGATGAAGATGGGCAATTACGGTCCAGTGATGATAACTGGTGGCTTTTGAGTCATATGCAATGAATACCTCATATCTAGAACCCTGAGGTCCAACACAAAAAGACTAATCCATTCACCATATATTAAGACTGTAGATAGATTTCAGCATTCTACAGTGATCTTTTCCTTGGTCTTTGTGTTCTTAAATTTTAAAAATATGATTATAAAAGAATCAATGGCAAGAATAAATTTGCAAATGTATAAATGAATAAACATGAAGAGGGTGAAACATTGTTCACTACTAAAATATATAGTCAGGAAAATGAATATTAATATTCACTGGAATGGATAATAAATGGACCAAGTGTATTACATCTTTGAGTAAGGGTGACATGGATGGTGACGGGTAGTAGTCAGTATCACCCTGAGTCAGTTGTGAGTTTGATGTTTATTGTACTGAGAGGAAAATAAATATCACTGTACATTAATAAACACTTAAATGACTATGTACGTGATCGATTTAAACTGTGGGTCAATGGGGAGAATGTCTCTCTCTCTTTTTTTTATCATTGTGTCTTCTTGGTACTCTTCAGAATGGATGCACTGAGCTGATTTTAGCTTTTGCCATAGTTAAGATTATGTAGTCTCTGTGTCAGGAAAGAGAACAAAGTGAGTAATAGTCAAAGATCTTAGCTTGGTTTTAATCATTTGTTTGTTTTTGTTTTTGTTTTTTTTAAATATTATTTTATTATGTTATGTTAGTCACCATACAATACATCATTAGTTTTTGATGTGGTGATCCGCGATTCATTGTTTTCATATAACACCCAGTGTTCCATGCAGTACGTGCTCTCCTTAATACCCATCACCGATCTAACCCATTCCCCACCCCATTCCCCTCTAAAACCCTCAGTTTGTTTCCTGGAGTCCATAGTCTCTCATGGTTTGTCTCCCTCTCTGATTTCCCCCCCCCCATTTTTCCCTTCCTTCTCCTAATGTCCTCCATGCTATTCCTTATGTTCCACAAATAAGTGAAACCATATGATAATTGACTTTCTCTGCTTGACTTATTTCACTTAGCATAATCTCCTCCAGTCCCATCCATGTTGATGTAAAAGTTGGGTATTCATCCTTTCTGATGGCTGAGTAATATTCCATTGTACATATGGACCACATCTTCTTTATTCATTCATCTGTTGAAGGGCATCTCGGCTCTTTCCACAGTTTGGCTATTGCGGACATTGCTGCTATGAACATTGGGGTGCACATGGCCCTTCTTTTCACTACTGTGTTTTTGGGGTAAATACACAGGAGTGCAATTACTGGGTCATAGGGTAGCTCTATTTTTAATTTTTTGAGGTACCTCCACACTGTTTTCCAAAGTGGCTGTACCAACTTTCCAAAGTGGCTGTACCAACTTGTGCCACTTTCCACCAAAAGTGTAAGAGGATTCCCCTTTCTTCACAACCTCTACAACATTTGTTGTTTCTTGCCCTGTCAATTTTTGCTGTTTTAACTGGTGTAAGGTGGTATCTGACTGTGGTTTTGATTTGAATTTCCCTGATGGCTAATGATGATGAACATTTTTTCATGTGTCTGTTAGCCATTTGTATGTCTTCTTCAGAGAAGTGTCCGTTCATGTCTTCTGCCCATTTTTTGACTGGATTATTTTTTGCGTGTTGAGTTTGAGACGTTCTTTATTAATCATTTGTTTAAGAGTATTCTCAGCATTGTTAAAATGTATTAAACAGAACAAAAAAGTTATCCATGGCACAAAAATAGATATAATAGGAAACATTGTGTTGATGAATCAAAAAAAAAACAAAACAGGAAAATACATCGTATATAGTATATGGGAATGGATTCTATAGAACAGCATTGAGCACATTCAGCGATTTTGTGCTCATGTTTTCTTGAATAAATGTGTCTTTTATTAATATCTAAGAACTAATGATTTAATTGAGGACAAATGTAAAACGCATGAAGAAAGTGAGGGTCTCGCATGGATAGGTAATGATGATTGGTGGTGTATGAGTTGTCGATGAGTAATACGTGTGGGGTTCAACACAATACCTAGTCTATTTCCTGTTTGAAATGATCCAGAAGTCACATGTTAGGAATATATAGATATCATGTTCTCATTTTAGATTCATACATTTAGATTCACTATTACTAATGAATCGATGATAGAACCAGCAAACAAATATAAATAGATAAAGAAGAGGATGAAGTGTTTTTCAATTATAAACCTATGTGATGATCAGGCAAAAAATATTACTAAAAATTGAAAACACTGATGCTTATTAAGAAATAAATGGATTAAGAATATTATCTCTTTGGTTTACGATCATGTAGACACTGTTTAGTAAGAGTCAATTTTACTGTTCTATATCAGATCCAAGTTTGAGATTATTCCTTTTGTTAAGAGAAAAAAACATTTATGGAAAATTAATAAATATATCAATGAGTAACTGAAATGCAGAAATCAAGGACCAATGGAGATAAGATCTGCATTTTTTGTTTGTTTGTTTTGTTTTTTTAGTAATCACCTGTTCTGCTCTGTATTCTTCAGAGCAGACCCAGTTGAGCTGATTTAACACTTTCCATGGTCACGAGCTCTATGGTTGCATATGTGTGCTAGGAGCATGGAGACCAATGTGAGTAGTAGTCAAAGTGTTTGTCTTGGTTTAGGTGGTTTTTTAAAGAGTATTCAATGTATTATTAAAAAGATGGCCAATTGTACAGTTGTGATAAATGTGAGATTGATTTTTTTTAAAGATTTTATTTATTTGAGAGAGAGAGAGAGAGCACAAAGGGGAGAGGGTCCAAGGGAGAAGCAGACTCCCTGCAGAGCAGGGAGCCTGATGCGGGACTCGATCCTGGGACTCCAGGATTATGACTTGAGCCGAAGGCAGTAGCTTAACCAACAGAGCCACCCAGGCACTCTAAATGTGAGAATGAGATGGTGCATTACATTGATTATTACATATATGTAAAGCTGAGGTTAATTAATGAAAGTCCACTATACAGATTCAGGACATAAAAACTCTCCTTGGGTTTTTATGAATTATAGTGATTACAGATTATTATTAATGAATTAATGATCAATAAACAAATGGAATTGAATGAAGAAAAAGAGGGACAATACTGGATTGATGATGACCACTGGTGGCGTATGAGTTATGTACGATGAATACGTGTCTGGAACTCTGAGGTCCAACAGAAGAGAAGTCTAGTCCATTCCCTTTTTTTAAAGCAATTCTACATACAGAGGTCAGGAATACACAAAGATCTTTTTGGCCTTTGTGCTCATGGTTTTTCATTCCATTATTATAATTGGATAAGTGAATTGAAAGAAAGAAAGAGAAAAAGAAAGAGAGAAAGATAAGTGGAGTGAACCATTGTCCAATTATAAAAATACGTGATCAGGCAAGAAATGCTGTGGATATATTTTCAAAACACTGAAGTTCAACAGCATATGACTGTTACTTCTTAGATTAGGGAGAGTATAGACAGTATAAATTATAGACAGTGTTTATGTTTTGGGTCAGTGGCAAATTCAAAATTGTTTTCTTAAGAGAAAATGAAATAAATACACTTGAAATTAACGATTGCACAAATGACTGTCTAAATTAAAGATGAAAGGCAAGGATCAGTGGAGAGATGGCATAATTTTTTTTTATCATCTGTTCTGCTCTGTACTCCTCAGAATGGGCACACTTGAGCTGATGTCAGCATCTTTCATGGTCTTGAGCTCCTGGTTCCATGTATTTGTTAGAGGCATGGAGACCAAAGTGAGTAACAACGTTCTCATCTTGGTTTGTGTTCTTTTAGAGTATTCAATGTGTAACAAGCTTTGAAATATAATCAAATAAGGCCACATGTAGCCTAATAGTAAATACAGGGTAGATATGAAGCATTATATCAATGGGTGCATATATAAAAACCTGAAGATATTAATGAAAGAGATATATTGATATGACAATTGTTCTATATACAAATTAGAGATATCAGGGCTCTTTCTCAGTTTTTGTGAGTCATAGAGTTTGAAAGTATAATTAGTTGAATTAATGAATTAATCAATAAATATCATAGAAATGAATGAAGAGAAAGTGGACTAATCTTGGATCAATGATGACGGCTGGTGGCGTATGAGTCATATACGATGAATGCTACGTGTCTGGAACTCTGAGGTCCAACCCAAAAGAAATCTAGTCCATTTTCTCTTTTTGAAATGATTCTATAAACAGATGTCAGAAACATACAAGGATTTCATTTTGGTCTTTGTGTTCATGTATATTCAAACTATTATTACAATTGGACCAATGAAAGAACATTGAAAATGTATAGGTAAAGATGAATAAGGTTAAGCATTGTCCAATTATAAAAATATATGGTAAGAGAAAAAATGCTGTTGATATATATTGAAAACTCTGATATTCACTAAGAAGTAAATATTCTTTGATTAAGGATGATACAGACAGCATTACCAATAGTCAGTGCTCAGGTTCTGTGTCAGTGGCAAGACCTACACTGTTTATTTAAGAGAAGGTAAAAATGTTATCCCAAATAACTACCTAGATGACTGACTAAATAAAAAGTGGAATACAAGAGCTGATGCTGATAATGTCTCAAGCTTTCTTTATCTCCTCCTCTGTTCTGTAAGCCTCAGAACGGACACCCTTGAGCTGATGGAAGATCCTCCAGGGTCGTGAGCTCCATGGTTACATCTCTGCTTTAGGAGCATGGAGATCAATGTGAGTAATAGTCAAGGTTGTTCTCTTGGTTTCAGTGTTTGCTTGTTTTTTTTTTTTTTTTTTAAAGGCATTCACTGTATTATTTTAAAAATATGAAATATAATTTTGAAGGTTAACTGTGGCCCCGGCATAAGTATGGGGTTGATGTGAAGCATTGTTTTGATTAATCCTTACATGCAACTTTGAAATAAAGTAATGAAAAAGGTGTATTACCATGAGTAATAGTTCTATAGACAGATGTTAGAGATATTTAAGGATCTTACTCTCATGTTTTAGGACTTCAGGTAGTTCTTTTATTATTATTGATGAATTAATAAAATTCATATAGACACAAATTAAAATGAGGGCCAAGTCTGGATCAATGATGACCACTGGTGGCGGTATGAGTCATGGATGATGACTACTACATGTCTGGAACTCTGAGGTCCAACACTAATACAAGAGAAATCTAGACTATTCCTCTGTTGAAACAAAATCCTATAGATAAATGTTAGAGATACGTAAGAATCTTTTGCTTCTAATTTTATGGCTCATAGATTATGATTATATTAATATCAAAGAGTCAATGGAAGGATCAATAAAAATATTTAAATGATTAAAGATGAATGGAGTGAGGCATATTCCAAATTGTGAAAAGATGTGATAAGGAGAACAATGTTATTAATATAATCTGGAATGCATAATAAGTAGACCAAAGGTATTACCTTGGATTACATAGCCATTGGTAAGTAATAATCAATGTTTTGTTCTGAATCAATGAATGAGAAGTTCAACATTTGTTTTAGTAAGAGAAAAGTAAGCAAATACCACAGTCAATTAATAAATATTAAATGGCTGAGTAAATGAAAGGTGGAATACAAAGGACCAATGGATAGAAGATCTCAAACTTTATTTTCTGCTTTCTCTTGTACTCCTCAGAATGGGCACTGCCACACCAATTCTGGCATTCTGCCATGGCCTTAATGGCTGTCTTAGGAGCATGGAGACCAGAGTGTGTGAGTAATAGTCAAAGTTCTTGTCTTGGTTTGGGCAATTTAAGAGAGGTGAATGCATTATTAAGAAGTAGGAAGTAGGGGGACGCCTGGGTAGCTCAGTCGGTTAAGCGCCTGCCTTAGGCTTAGGTCGTGATCCCAGAGTCCTGGGATCGAGTCCTGCATCAGGCTCCTTGCTCAGTCAGGAGCCTGCTTCTCCCTCTGCCTGCCACTCCTCCTGCTTGTGCTTGCACTCTCTTGCTCTCTCTCTCTGACAAATAAATAAAAAATCTTTAAGAAAAAAAAGTTTAAAAAAGAAGTAGGAAATAGGGGCACCTGAGGGGCTCAGTTGGTGAAGCGTCCAACTCTTGGTTTTGGCTCAGGTCATGATCTCTGGGTCATGAGATTGAGCCCTGAACTGGTCTCTGTGCTCAGCTGGGAATCTGCTTGAGATTCTCTCCCTCTCTCCCTTCACCTGCAAATGCTCTCTCTCTAAAATAAATAAATAAATCTTTATATAATAAAAAAAAAAGAAGTAGGAAATATAATCAAAAAGAGCCAAACATGATCCAGTAATAAACATGGGACTGACATGAAACATTATGTTGCTATGTCCATACATGAAACACTGAGGCCAATTTAAGAAACAGATCTAATGTCTGTGAGAAATGATTTTATAGATAAATATTAGGGATGTTGAGGCTCTTATTCTGGGTTTTTTTGGATTTATGTATATTTCTTCATGAGTAAGTAGCAAATTAATGAATAAATCAATAGGCAAAATATAAATGAAAAGAATTCAGAAACTTGGACCATTGACAGTGACTGGTAGTGTATGAATTAAGAATGATGAATAATATGTGTCTGGACATCTGTATGGAAGTGTTAAATCACTATATTGTACACCTGAAACTAATATTACACCATATGTAACCAATTGGAATTTAATTAATTAATTTTTAAAAGATTTCATTTATTTGAGGGAGAGAGAGTGAGCAAGAGAAAGCGCACAAGCAGGGTGTGTGGTAGGCAGAGGGTGAGGGAGAAGCAGACTTCCCGTTGGGCAGGGAGCCCGACATGGGGCTCGATCCCATGACCTGAGCTCAAAGCAGATGCTTAATCAGCTGAGCCACCCAGGTGCCCCTAACCAATTGGAATTTAAATAAAAACTTTAAAAAATTAAATTTGAAAAAAGAATTCATATTCATTCCCCTCCCTTTATTTTCCCATCTACTTTCTACTCTGCAGAGTGGACACACTTGAGCTGATTCTATAATGATCAAGACCTTTATGGTTCAGTGCGAGTACTAGTCCCAATTCTTGCCTTTGTTGGGGCTATTTGTTGAGGGCATTCACGGTTGTCTGTACGATTAAAAAGTATGGAATATATTCAAAGAAGTCCACATAAGGACCAATGATGAGATTGTGTCACAAACCAAGGTTCATGATAAATCTGATTTAGCACAACACACACCCTTTTATAAAAGAAATTCTATCCTTTTAGCTCTGAGGGTATGGGACCCAGAGTCAATTGTCTGCAGCAGTCCTCGTTCTTATGTTGGGTAGTTTATTTAATGGTGCTCAGTATATTATTAAAATGGATGGATAACTTAATAAATTAATTAATAAAATGGAGGTCCATTCATGAGCCAGATGTAAGAATATGGCATATATCACTGTTTATGAGAAATTTCTGTCATGATTCCCTCATGTTCAGTATTTAAACCCCAAATCTCGTTTGTCAACATCCTCTTTACATTCAGCAGGATGGATGCACCGTAGCTAATTAAATTACTCTCCAATCATGAAGATCTTTGCCTTATCCCTGTGGGAAGGAGCATATCATGCTACGTAAGTAACCAAGTTCTTGGTTTGGTGGTTAGTTTGTGGGTTTTCATTGTATCAGTTAAAAAAAAAAGCTCCCATCTGTTACCATGCAACACTATTACAATACCACTGACCATATTCCCAATGCTCTGCCTTTTATTCCTTTGACTTGTTCATTCCATAACTGGGGGTCTGTATCTCCCACCCCTCCACCCATTATACCCATCCCACCCCCGCACTTTAGGTGACCATCAGTATCTTCTCTCTATGTATAGGTCTGACTCTGATTTTTGTTTATTCTTTTGGTTTGCTTTTTAGATTCTACATATAAGTGAAATCATACGCTATTTGCCTTTCTTAAACTTGTTTTACTTAGCATCGTACCCTCTAAGAGTTGTTCAATCACTGTGTTATGCACTTGAAACTAATGTAACATGGTGTGTTGGCTATACTGAAATAAAAGAAAAATATATGGAAAATGTAAACAAAAAATGGAAGGAAATAAAACAAATATAAATAACTTTTACAATGTCATGCATAGACCAATAATGTAAATATGTTACAAACCACAGTTTATAATTAATCAAATGTGGTACAAATGTAGTACAAGTAAAAAACCTAGCTTTTTTCATTCATTTCCAAACTTCAAGTCTCATTTTATGTTTGTCCCATTTATTATTTATTTAGTCCCTCTGATTAAACATTCCTCTCTTCATGAAGATCTAGGCTGTTACTCATTTCAGGGGTCAGTATTCTAGTTGTTGAATAGGATGGTGGGTTCATTCTTAGTCACTGTAACACCAAAAAATGGTTCAATGTAACATCTGAAAGTTAAATGCAGAAGGGCCAGGCCTGGACCGATGATGTGAATGGAATGCATCTGAATGAAAATTATGATCAATCATTTTTTTGAACCACTGAGGTCCATTGCACAAAGAGAACTACTCTATGACTTTGCGGCGATGATCTCAGGAAAGTTTAAGAATCTAGTTGAGAAGGGTTCATGGATATTGATTTTATATTATTAGTGAATAAAGGAATTCATCAATAAACAAATATATTCAAAGGTAAAGAAAAATAGAAATAGAAATAGAAAAAGACCAATTTAGGGACACCTGGGTGGCTCAGTTGGTTAAGTGTTTGCCTTCAGCTTAGGTCATGATCCCAGGGCCCTGGGATTGAACCCCGCATTGTTTCCCTGCGTAGTGGGGGGAGTCTGCTTCTCCCTCTGCCCCTCCCCCTGCTTGTGTGCTCTCTCTCACTCACTCTCTCTCAAGTAAATAAATAAAATCTTTAAAAAAAGAAAGAAAAAGACCAATTCAAAGGATATGTTACAAAACAGGAAATACTACTAATTCAGTTCTGATATATTTTGGTCCATTAAGAAAAAAAATATATAGGGTGCCTGGGTGGCTCAGTTGGTTAAGCGACTGCCTTCGGCTCAGGTCATGATCCTGGAGTCCCTGGATCGAGTCCTGCATCGGGCTCCCTGCTCGGCAGGGAGTCTGCTTCTCCCTCTGGCCCTCCCCACTCCCATGTGCTCTCTCTCATTCTCTCTCTCTCAGATAAATGAATAAAATCTTTAAAAAAATAAAAAAATATATAGATTAAGGTTGTTACCACTTAGCATAAGAAGCAGCTAGACATAGGTATTTAATGGTCAGTGTTCTGCTCTTAGTTTGCAGTGGGTTCCTAGATGTTTGATTTATGAAGAAAGGAAAAATTAAAATTGAACAAATGGTTAACTAAATGAGTAAGTGCCAAGTATGAACCAGTGATGAGTATATTTTATTCTTTTTTACATCTGCTTTGTACCCCTGAATGGCCACACATTGGCCATTTCAGTCATTATATTTAATGATGAAGATCCTGACTGTGACCAATGTGGCCAAGGACAGTATAGATTGGGGTAAGTAGTAGATTAAGTTTTTATTCTTGGTTTCGTCCTTTTATTCATGGATGATGACTGTATTGTTTAAAAAGAATAAATGGCTTCATGCAATCATAAATTGAAATCATTGAAGACCATTCATGGACAAATGATAAGAATTTATCCTGACAAGATCATGCTTAATTCATTTTTCAAAACTGAAAAAAACAAAACAAAACAGATCTCCATTCAAAAAATAGATTTAGACTACTCTCCCTCTCAGATTAAGAAGATTATAGATCTTTGTTCAGTGAGAAATGGAATAAATGATGAATGAAATAGAGAATGATTGAATGACACAGTGAGGTAATGATTGACTGAGTCTTTGTGGAAACAAAAGGAAATCTATTGATGAAAATGTGAAGGAGTATGCAAATGTGTTAATAAATTGACAATGAGTTGAGTAAATGGATATGTGCATAAATGCATGATGAATTAATTAATGAATTAATGCGTGGATGAGACCATGTGTAAGTAAAAGTGTCAAAAGGATAATGAGTGAGTGATGAATGAATGAGTCCGTGAGTGAATGAGTGAAAGAGTAGTTGCTCAAGGAGGACCAGTAAGTGAAGGATGAGTGCACAAATGGATGCGAGAATGAATAAGCGAATCCCCGAATGAGCTCCTGAATTACTAGAGAATTGAAAATTAACTGGTAATGAGGGAATGAATGAACCGTGGGTTAATGTATGCATCAATGAGTGAATAAGTAACCAAATGAATTAAGTAATAAGCCAACAACTGAGTGGGTGAAGAAATTAATAAATCAATGAGAGAAGGAAAAAGTTGAATAATTTAACTAATGTGTAAATAAATAAGTCCACAAATGAGACAAATTAATGAGTGGATGCATTAGCAAGTGGATGGAGGAATGGAGTGGATATTAGAGTGAGTGAATAAAATAATGAATTAGTGAGTGAGTCAATGAGTCAGTGGATGGGAATGTAATCCAAGAACAACTTCACTGAATGAATGAGTAAAGGGGGGAGTCAAGAAAGGAGTGAGTGAGTCAGTCAGTGATCCATGTGTGAGGCAGTGCATGAGTGAGCTCACACTGGGATCCCTTCCCCGACTGCTCCAGAGAGAGCTCGCCACACCCCAACCTCACGGCATGCTGGGAATGCCGGCACGTTGTAAACAGCTTCACGGGAGCGCCCATGCTACTCCATCATGGGCATTGGTGTACATGTCATCACTAGATGGATGTGCCCCGAGAGCCAGGAACCGGGTCACATTCTTCTCTGGAGCCTAGGAGGCGCCCAGTAAATTATTGCTGAATGAATTAATGAAGAACTAAAAATACATGTGCTTTTGTGGAACCGGGATGGCCCTTCTCAGAATGGTCTGGGAACTGTGCTGTGGGGAAGTGTGCTGTGTGTCAGATGGTCTGTGGCATCCTCCTACGCAAGTCCAGATTCTCCCTTGGGTCTGGCTTCTAGGGTTCAGTGCCAGACAGTGAGACAGGATACTGGCAGTTCTGACTACCCTGGACCTTGGCCCATCCTTGGGCAACGTTGGCTTGCCATTGGGGAATCAAAGTCCTGGGTCTTCCCGAAAGCTGCCCTTGCGTCTGCCAAGACTGGAGGTCGAAAATAACCTGGTCTTGTTTTTATGCCTCCAGCCAGTGGGCCAGCTCCTTGCCCGTGCAAGCAAGCCGAGTTCCTCTGGTTGTCGTTGTAGGACTTTGGGTTAGACTTAAGGTGCCTCTGGACCTCCAGTCTCAGCATCATCCGCTCGATAAGGGTAACAGTTGTTATGGGAATTAACCTTGTCTAGCAGGAGTTTATTAGAATGTCCACACTATGGTACTTGGGAGGGAATAGAAGCCTCAGAAATCACCTAAAGTAGCTGTAATTGAATGGTTTCAACTGTACTTATTTGGAAACTCCCAAATGATACCCAACTAATACCCAGATTCCCTGTCCCAGAAGAATGGCGAGTCTAATGAAGTTCTGGAAGAATGCCAGTTTGGATGGGACCGGCTGGCCCAGACCATGCACCTTTAAGGCAGCAGAACATGCCATTCTGCCAGGGACAGATGACAAGAAAAGTAAGTTGGCAACACCTTTGCCCTATGTGGGGTATTTGCCCAAGACCCACCCTCCGTCCCCTCTGCCCCCAATATTACATCCTCCCTCCCTCCTGCAATTATATGTTGTAATTTTTTACCCACTTTATGGCTGACACTGACCACTCCTCTTCCTCTCCTGTCTTGCTGGCTCCTGACCCTGGATTCCATCTCTCACTCCTGATTTTGTGTCCTTTGGACTTGGTGATGGAACTTGGTCATTTGGCCTGGAATATGGCTTCCTCCTTCCTGACGATTTGATTTCAGCTCAAATCACTGGCCTTTCTACTTCAGAGTGAATCAGGTAGAGGCCCCCCTCCCCCACCATTCTCAGTTGTGGACATGTGGGACCCTAATTTTGAGTCTTCTGGGCAGTGAGCACTCCGGACCCCCTGAATTCTGAGGGTGGGCAGCAGGATCAACATTGGTGGCTTTTGGCTAGAATCAAAGGTGTGACTGGCTCATGTGTGTGGACGTAGGAGACAGGACCTACGTGCTCCCATTCCCCAGGATTGCTGGGTAAACCAGCTGTCTGGATCTCACAGTGGTCAGCAACTTCCAGTAGATTCTTGTCTGTGCTTCCACCGGTTGCTCAGCTTTGTGCTAAGCCTCACCGCCCCGCCGCCAACCCAACCTGTCTCACAGTCACGTAGCCCCTTGTCTTCCTTCCTGGCTCCCCACATCCCTTTGTCTAGATTCGTCCTGTCCTCCTCACTGGTGCATCCTGACACCCCTGACAGAACCTGTGTTACAGTGTTCGTTAGGACCTGCTGGTTTCTTCCGAAGGGAATGTACTCCTTGAGGACAGAGTCTTCTCTTTGTGTTATGTAGTCCACTAGAAGGTCGAGACTTGAAAAAAATGGTGAATTAATCATCCATTCTTTCCTTTGTTCAAAAAATATTAGGCTCTTTCTGTGGCTTCAGAGGCTGCGTATAAATAGCAAGAAACCAGCCATATCCTCTATCTGCCCTTGTGGAGCTCCAAGGCTTGGGAGCTAGATTTTATTTTATTTTTTTTAATTTTTTAATTTTTTAATTTTTTAAAGATTTTATTTATTTATTTGACAGAGAGAGACACAGCGAGAGAGGGAACACAAGCAGGGGGAGTGGGAGAGGGAGAAGCAGGCTTCCCGCCGAGCAGGGAGCCCGATGCGGGGCTCGATCCCAGGACCCTGGGATCATGACCTGAGCCGAAGGCAGTCGCTCAACCGACTGAGCCACCCAGGCGCCCGGGAGCTAGATTTTAAACAAACTCTCACAGCAAAATTACTTAATTACACTCGTGATGAGTTTTATGAAGCCGAGGTGCTGGGGGCTTGGTTGACCTGCCGCCTGGGCTCGGCTGGCCTGGCCCTCACCATAAGCTCTCTCTGCTTCTCTTCTCTGTTCGGGGGTGCAGTCTCAAAGGACAAGGCCATAGGCGTGGGGGTCCTTGGACGTCCTTGGAGGACAGAGGAGTGAGTGGGTTGCAGGGTTTGTGTAGCGGTTGTGTGGTTATTACCCGGGCAGTGGCCACCAGCCAAACACCGCGTCTCACGCAAGCCCTGTGCTTGTTAATGACCGCTCTGCCGAGTGTCAGCGTTTGATCTGCCCGTCAGTTTTCAAGGTTTTCTCTTACACGTGCTGCCAGATGACAGACTGAGGGTCCGGCGGAATATGTGTTGACCTCTTCTCCCTCCACCACATTTCATTCTGAGTTTCTTAAAATGGCCCTTGTGTCGCTAGCTTCCCTGTGATGTTCTAGAGCACACCTGGTGTGGCCTGTTTCAGCCACCCTGGCCCACGCCTCCCTCCCTCTGCCTCCGACTTCGGTCCTGCCCCGTCAGCATGTCTTCAGGGAATGCCCAGGCTACCTCTGTCATCCCCTCCCCCACACCAGTCCAGACTTCCCTCATCTTGGGCTGGCGTCAGCTTCTGGATTGGTCTTTTTGCCCCTCCTCCAGTTTGTTTTCCTCACTGTGGTCTGTACAGTCTATCTAGAATTTTCTAGAATGCATGAGAAAGGGTCCCATGCTCCCTAGAGCCCTCTTGTGAGTTCCAGAAGCCCCATGGGGAAGCCCAAGCTCCTTGTCTTCCCGCTCAGGTTCTTTGTGACTTGGCCTCTCGCCCTGGCTCCTACCACACACTCCTGGCCCTGTGTGTTGCCCTGCAGACCCTCCCTGAGTCTGTGCATTTGCGTCTCCATGCCTTTGCACACGTTCCTGCTCTGACCCTGTCCTCCCACGGAGCAGTAGCAGGACGGCTTGTCCTGCCTCCCCCTGGTCGGTTGGGTCACCTCACGTTTGGACTGTTGCACGGCCATGAATTTGACCTCCATTCAGAAACCTCTCCTGTGCTTGGTGTCTGCCTTCCCAGCCCGGTGGTGGGTGCTGGGTCTTGGGTGTTTTGGATCCCCCTCTGTCTAGGACAGAACCTGGTGGGTCCATCCATCAGAAGCTGGTTGAATGAGACAGTGAATGGATGCACACAAGAACGATTGTGAGGCCGTTCTGGAGGCAGATTCTATCCCTGGCAGAGAACTGGGATCCTTGGCACTGGGGAATAGCACCTCCTCATTACTGAGGCCTGTCCTCTTCTCCAGCCAACTCTACTTTGCCTTCCGCCTGTGACTCATTAAGAGATATGTAACCTTAATCCTTGAAATTGCCTGGGATGGGGCGTGTTTTCACTCAAGGACGTGAACGTGGAGATTTTATTCCTTCTTAAATAAATCTCACTCCCCCAGGAAGTTTGGACAGGATGTGGGCAATCGGACCAGGGCTTGAAACTGAACATTTTGCAAAAGGCTCATTTCAAAATTTGAAACCCTGTGGCCACTGGCCAGAGCCGAGTCTGGTTTGCGGGGGTCGCTGGGGCCTCCTCGCAAAGAAGGGAAGCGAAGATTGAAAACAAACCTTCAGCTGTCACTGAGTAGGCTGATGGTCTGCAAGACAGAATTCCGCGGTTCGGTTTTGCTTCTCTAAGGAAACTGGAGTGAGCTCACTCAGCCCCATCAGCTCTTCCTCCAAGCCTCTGGCGGAGGTCTCAAACCCTCCCGGGGCCGGAGCGGAGACGGAGTTGGTCCTGAAATGGATGGGACAAGTATGTGGCACTAGCTGGGACTGGGATGCTCAGGGGCAGGCTCAGCTTAGGGCTTGCCCTTCCCCTGGGGGGCGGGCCCAGGTGGGGCTGAGGACCAGAGCCTGTGGGTCCTGACACTGAGGAGAAGAGTAATAGCATTATATTATGCCAAAAGTTTCCCCGTTTCCTCCAGAGACAGGTGACATCAATTGGGGATGGGGAGGGCAGCCATGACTCCATGACTCCATGCTAGGGCTCCTCCCAGTGCACTCCTGCCTCCCAGAATGGAGGCTGAGGGGCTGCTGCCCCAGGGTCACAGGTGCGGCAGGCCCCGGGTGGAAGCGGAGGGATGCAGGGACACATAGACAGGCCCGGAGGACGGTTCTCGGTGTTCGAGCCCTTGTGACTGGCTGTCCCACTGTCCCTGCTGAGCTGTGAGTGCAGCCAGGCCCGGGATTGGCCTCTAGGACAGGGCGATTCGTGGCCTCTCATTCTCTTTTGACATTTTTTTCTTTTTCTGCCAGGAAAGAGCAGTTTGTGTCTTCAAAGTCACCGGAGCGCTCCACGTTCTGTGCTCCTGCGCTGTGTGAGAGAGAAGTAAGTTTCCTTCATTTATCCTGCAGAAATCTTGCTGTGTGCTGTGCCCCATGGAGCTCCCACCTGAGCTGGGCCTCACAGTGGGTGCCCCACACCCCCCGCTGTGCCCCCCGAGCCCGAGGGTGCTGCCCATTCGCCCCCCCCCACCCCCTCCACCAGCCTGCCATGCTCGCTGGGCCTCAGCCGTCACTTGGGACCTTCACAAAGGGTGACGTTTCCCTCTTCCCTCTATGTGAGACTTGGGTTGGAGCCAACGGCCGCCCAGCCTCAGTGTCCCCATCTGTAAACACAGGAGAAGGATGATGGCAAGAGTCTCTGCCATCACCATTTTGCCTGTCCTGTTGGGGGGCGGGGTGGGGAAAAAGATGGCTCTCCCTTGGACTCTGGTCCCAGCCCTCCTCCTCGCTGTCCTCCAGGCTCTTGATCTTCACTGGTCACTTTGGGGCCGGTTTGTTATATTTTCTTTTCCCTCGGATCAACGTGATAAAATAAGAGACAGTCCTGCTCGCTTGGCAGGGGCTGGACCCTGTCCCCGGCAGATGTTGCCGGGATCAGCAGGAACCGGTGGCCCCTGCCATCCGGGGCTGCTGGCGACTGTCCAGAGGGAACAAGGGCAGGCCTGGGCACATGTGTCCCTCCCGTGGCCTCTCTTTCCTAAGCTGTCCCCTCCCCTCCGCTGCCCTGGCCGCCACTGGGATTCTGGCCTCATTTACTAATAGCCCCCCATGGGGTTCTCTGCAGAACCCCCGGGCCAGAGTTCAGACATTTTTAAAGGGGCATTTGTCCAACCCCCTGTGCCCCTGGGGCCCCTGCTGCTTCCCTGCAACTCTGGGCTCCTGCCCCTCGTGCCTATGCATACCCTTGGCACTGACCCTCCTCTCGCCGCCCCCCCCCCACCAAAACCCCACTGCTCCACAGGTCACCTATCCAAATATTTAGTCCCCTGGTGAGCCATGGGCCCACATTCCTTGGTTTGGCTGTTTGTGCAGCTGGTGGGCACTCATCGGCCTCCGGAAGGCCGTACTTGGAATGTGGGGGAGGTCACCAAAGATGGAAGATTCCCTTCGAGCCACAGAAGATGGTGGGGGTGGCCCGGGACCCTCTGGTTTGAGTCCTTCGCTTTGTGGGTCTCCTGGCTGCTTCTCCCAGGGCTCTTTCTCGTCAGCCACCCCTTCCCAGGGACTACGCTGTGTGCAGGCTCGGGTTCCTCCCTGGAGGAGGAAGGGGCAGAATAGGGGCTGGGACGGGCTGGAAGATGAGGCCTCGCAGCATGATGGCTGTTCCCTGGGGTGCAGCGGGGCACAAAGGAAAGGGGTTGGGGAGCTAGAAAGCACTGGGCAGGTATTGGTGAAAGAAGGGAGGGAGAGGCTCTTCAGGGTGTGGCTCCCAGGGGGTGTGCCCCTCCCTTACTCTCTCCCCTCCCCTTGTAGAGCTGGCTCCAGTCGGTAGGTGCTTCTTGCTCTTCACTCACACCCCTGCTGCTGCGGTGGGTACATCATCGCCCTCCCCCCTTGCAGAGAAGGAAACTGAGGCTCAGATGAGTGCAGTGAGCTCAGCTGTGTCCCCAAGTCTAGCACAGCAGTCCCCATCCTAGTTGCCTCCCCCGAATGCACAGGGCTGAGAGGGGCAGCAGAGGGGTGCCCTGAACACAGAGTGCAGAAGTCTGTTGCTCCCCCTGGGAGACTGGTGGCACCGTCCTCCTTTGTGCCAGGGGCTGGGGTCCTAAGAGCGTGGCATCACATGTTTATGGTTTGCTCATCAGGACGAAAGAACTTAACAAACTTTCATGGCAAAGTCTACCGATTACAGGACCTTTTGTAAAAAATCCTGCAGGGAAGCGTCTGGAAAACTCCCTTCCTGCTCTCTAGAGTTGCCCCAAACAGCATGTTTCAAAATACACAGGCTGTGGAGCTAGCTCACTCCTGGCCTGGCCCATCAGGGGAGCGGAGCCAGGGCCGCCCTCAGCCCACCTGGGCTTGCTCCCTACCCCAGAGCCCACTGGGTGCCCGCTTACCCCAAAACTCCCCCTGCCGTGGCCTCAAGGAGAGCCTCAATTGGGAGGGTGTCCATCTGTCGTTGAGACCAGCCCATTTCTGTTCCAGCAGGGAGAGCGTCCAGGAATGGTGTGGTTGGAACCATACAAAAATGGGCCAGGGAGTAAACAGCCCCAGCACAGCTCCGAACCCAGGATCGGGGCATAGGCAAGGGCGGGTCTCAGCCTGTGAGGTCAGGGCTGGTGGCAAGGGGCCAGACCACGGGGCTATAGGAACATCCACCCAGCACAGGGGGGTGCACGTTGGTTAATGTCTGGCTCTAGGTCGGAGCTATGCAGGGCATATGGATGGGCACCAAATCCTTCACAAGCTGAATAGAGATCATAAAAGAACCATTCATGGACCATCGGTGACTGGTGCCATGGAATTAAGACTGTAATCAATTTACTCCTTGGGGGACAGACAATAGTAGTAATACCAACAACAGTGGTAACGCAACAGGTGGGAATCTGAAGTCTCCCTATCTCGTCCCCTCTCCTTCCCCTCCTCCACCTTGCTCCATCCTGAGTTTCTTGTGATGCCCATTCACCGCTCCTTTCAGCTCTGTCACTCTGGGAGGGTCTCCCAACCCGGAGGTGCTCAGGATCGGCCCTGCGTGGAACTCCCACGTTTGATTCCATAGCTGTCCATTTCCCATGTACTTCTGAGGATCTGGAAGGCAGCAGCCAGCTCTGATCCAGCTCCAAGTCCCTGGCGCTGGCCTCGCCATTCCCAAAGTACCCCCCATGGAGTGTTTCCCAGTTCCCCATACCCTGTGAGTCAGACACGCTCCTGCAGGTTGGATTTGGTCTTGTGACTTGGCCCTCTTGTCTTGGAAGGTCGTCCTCAGGGAGAGCAGTGGAGGAGTGATTTCTTGAGCCTGAGTTTTCCCCGAGGACACCTTTGATGGGGGGAGCACCTGCTTCACTGGGTGAGTTCTGCTTTTCCTGGTTGCACTCTAAAAGGCGTATGTGTCCATGGTGAAGGGCCACACACGGTCTAGACAATATAAAGACTCTAGGTGATCCAAGATGGCCTAGAGCATGTGTGGAGGCCTCAGACGGACCCGAATGCTTGCACTGCCCACCCAGAGCATTGGCAGGCAGAGGCTGGGCCGCTTCTGGAAGCTGCTTCTCTGTGTGGAGGGCAGGTCTGCCAGATAAGCCAGTTAGAAGTTGCCCAGGGCCGCACTAGGGGGAGTGCAGGCAAAGAGGGGAGGTCAGTAGGGGCATGGCTCCCAGAGAGCTGTCCCTTGTTCCTGGTCCCATCCAAGTGGTAGGGACCATGTTCACTTCACAGCTGACTGGACACTAGGGTCCTTTTTGGCAGCTGGAGTTGGGACTCAGGTTTACCTTCATGCTCCTGGCAGAAATGAGTCTTCTTTTAAAAATTATGCATAAAATTGCATTTTGTTAACTCATTACTATAATGGAAAATGCAATAAACAATGGAACCATGTGAGTTTTCCCCATAAAAGACACTAAGCTAATAACTAAAACTTATCGCACATAATAATTCCAAAAAATAGTATTTTTTCTCATTAAAAATGAAATACATGTTTATTATAAAAGCTTGTAAAATACTAAAAAGAACAAAATGAAAAATGGGAAATACCCTCATCCCAGTCACTCAAAGATGAACACTGCCTGTATTTTGATGACCATTCTCTGGTCTTTTGTTTTCTGCTGTAAATTACATAAGTGGGTGCGTGTGTGTGTGCACACGTATGTATGTGTGTGTGTGTGGGGGCACACATGTGCGTGTTTATACACATATATTATGTATGTATATTTTTAATTGGGCTCATTATTGTCATCCTATTTTATCATCTAACTCTATATCCTGAATATCTTCCCATGCCAGTAGGTAATTTTCTAGCTTGTGATGTTTTAGTGGTTATGGAGTATGCTAGCAAATTACTACCTCCTAACTGATTTAATAGGTTCCTCTCTTAGCAGATTTTTAGATAATTTTCAAAGCTGGATTGTGTAAGTTGGGGTGAGCATCTTTGTTCATCTGACATATGTGTCCGATTTGTTTCCTGAAGTTCATTCTCAAAGTGGGATGGCCATGTCAGACGTGTGAACATTTTATGGCCAACTTGCCCTCCTTAAACTTGGCACCAACTTGCAATCTCAGAATTAGTTTAAGAAGTGCCAGTTTCCATGGGAATTATCAAGTTTTTGATATTTGCAAATTTGTTAACACACATCATTGTCAGTTCTTTCATTACCTGTGATCACAGCATTTCCCACATGTCTTTACTGGGTCTTAGTATCTGACCTGCCAGTTCCAGTTCCTTGCATTTTTCATCTTTCCCTTAGTTTTATTTTTGTTGAAGTCTGGCATATGCATCATTTTAAGAGTCAAATAGTCCTATAAGCCTGTTGTGGAGGCACCAGTCCCTCCTCTCCCAACCCCACCCCAAATCCTGCTCCTGCTTTTGATTCTTTTAACTCATCCTTTTGACATTTACATCCATTTTTCTAAGTAACATTCTTATTTTTCTGGCGTTTTTTTTTTTTTTAAGCTTGATTTTTCAACCCCAGAGCATATGTCCTTGGCCTCACCATCCATGAGCATACCTCTATGCCCCATCCTTTTAATATGTTTGGTTTATAGTTTTGGTTTGGTCAGTATTCAGTGTTTACATTATTATAACCATGGAAACACTCTTGACAGCTGAGCAGCAACATTATGATTATTTACCTGTCCATCAAAACTTTTTGTTTTCTTTGGAATTAATAATTATCTGGGTGTTTGCTTGTTTCTTTTGGTTAGTTTTAAGTGAACCTATCAGATTTATTTCAAGCCTCTCAATACATTCAAACAAGTTTTCTAAATGTGTTTTATCTTTTCAAAGAAATCTCTTCCTGGAGGCTTCTTGCCTCTTCTGTTCCAGATTGCTTGATCTTTGGGGTTCCTGCCCTCATTCTCTCCCCAGGGAGTCCCCTGATCCTCTCTCCTTGGTTGGATCCCTGATTTCATAAATCTTGGGTTATCTTTCTTTGTTTACTCCCCTGTTTTGCTGGAGTGCATCCTCTAGCAGTTATCTCAGAAAGGGTTCAGGGGAGGTAAATTTTTGAAGACTTTTGACATCTGAAAAGGAGAATGTCTACTTCACAATGACATGGATAGTTTGGCCGGGTATAGAATTCTGGTTGGTCATCTTTCTTCCCCTCAGATTTTGAAAGCAGACATAATTGTCTTCTAACTTCCAGTGCTCGTGATGAGAAGTCTGAAACCTTTGTGATTCATCATCCCTTGTATGTGTTCTTTTTTTCCTCCCTTTCTGGAATGTGCAAGATTTTCTTCTTGTCTTCTAGGGTTTTAAGTTTCATGCATGTGCATCTTGATGTGGATCTATGTTCATCCATTTTGCTAGGCCCTTTTGATCTGAAACTTGGTGTGGACATTTTTTTTGAACAATCCTTGGATAATTTCCATCCAACCATTTTTCTAGAACTTTTATTTTTTGTATGTTGGATCTCTTTGACTGGTTCTTTAATATTCCCATGTTTTTTCCTCTGATTTTCAACCCTCAATTTCTTTGTTCTCTTTCTGAGAGATTTCTCTAAGAAATCAATCTCTTATTTGTAAGGTTTTTAAATTACACTCCAAGTATTATTTTATAACATTTTGTTTCATGGATGTGATTGTTTTGATATTCCTGATAATATTTGATATCCCTGATAATATTAATGGTAGTTTTTCTGAAATTTTCTTCTTCATGCAGTCTCCAAGCTTTTTTTTTTTTTTTTTCCTTCCAAGTATATGCGTCTCTGACTTCCATGTTAGCATTCTTTCCTCCACTCTCTGGTGATAGAGATCAATGTATAGATATAGACACACACACACATACACACACACAAATACACTAATGAGCTCTTTGGTAGCTCTCAGCATTCAAACTGATGATCTAGTTGGGACTTGTGAGGTGTGGGTTCTAGAATGAGCTAGCTAGTGCACCCCATGTTTAGTGTGTTAAAATATTTTTCTTTTGGACTGCTCAGATGCTCCAAAGGTTTTTTAGTTTCTGGCCTAGAGTATATCTGGCTGCCAGTGCCCTGGGAGGTATGAGGAGGAAGAAAGGGGGTCTCAACATCCAGCTTGATAATTTTGCCTTCTTCCTCTTTTTAATTAATTAATTAATTAATTTTTAAAGATTTTATTTATTTATTTGACAGAGAGAGAGACAGCGAGAGCAGGAACACAAGCAGGGGGAGTGGGAGAGGGAGAAGCAGGCTTCCTGCCGAGCAGGGAGCCCGATGTGGGGCTCGATCCCAGGACCCTGGGATCATGACCTGAGCCGAAGGCAGACACTTAACGACTGAGCCACCCAGGAGCCCTCCTCTTTTTAATTTAGAACTCTTACCCTCAGTTGTGCTTGCTGTTTCTGTGTTAGTCACCTCTCTATTACTTTCTGTGTACATTTTCAGTCTTCTCTCAGGATCAGGGAGACTGCACGGGGGGTTGAGGATTTGGGGACCTGCCTTCTTCTTAAACAGACTTTCAGCCACTTCATCCTATTTAGGCTCAGATTTTCCTGCGACATCAAGGCGTCTGGTGCTGTCAATTCCTGAGACTTCTGTGGATTCCTTGGGATACACCAGGCTTTATTTCAACCTTCTTCACAGCCAGTTTAAATTTGGTTTTCCCAGTTCTGAATCAGTTTCCACTCCTGTCTTCTTGTCTTTGTCCCTGTGTGCTTATCTCAAAATGAAAATCTCTTCACCCCCATTTAACACAGTTTTAAGGGGGAAGGCAGGTGAACATCTGTATTTAATTCACCATATTGAACTGAAAGTCATTTACCTATTTTTCTCTATTGGCATGTTCCTCTTTTATTTTTATCTTATAAGACTTTTTAAATAAGAATAGTAACTTTTTCTATCCCATAGTACCAATGCTCATCCCACTCCCACCACCCCCTGCCATTTTCATCTGCCATTCCATTTTACTCATGGGGTTTTTCATTTTTTTCTTTTTTATTTAAAAGATTTTTATTTTCTAAAACTCTATCACTAATTTTTTCCTTATACTTTCTTTTTTTCTTAGAAAAGCCTTTCCCACCCTGAGCTTCTATAGGCACTTACAATTTTTCTAGTTCTTTCATGATTTCATCTTTTATATTTGAATCTTTAATCATTTATTTATTGTAAGAAATAACTGTATGTTCTATTTCTGTATGTACCACATGCTAGATACTTCAATAGTTTTTCTTTCTTTTTTTTTTTTTTTAATAGTTTTTATTTCTTGTTGTGGCTTTCTATTATTCAATTAATCTGTTTATCCTTACACTTGTATTGGTTTGTTTTAATACAGTATTGTTATAATACGTGTTATTATTTGGTAGCAATTGTCTTTCATTCTCATATCAATATTTTTTTCATTAGTCTCACTTGTTTATTTTTCTAGATGAATTTTAGTAATATTAGGAAGTTAAAGACATTCTTTATAGATTTTCTGTGGAATTTTATAAAATTGTGAATTAAAGAGAATTTATATTTTTTGATACTTGGGCTTTGTATAATCTTTCATAGTAATATATATAGTATATATATATATTTTCACAATTTGTCAAATTTGACAAATTCACAATTCATCATTAAGTTTATTTCAAGGAATTAAATATTGTTTACACGTTTCTATTGTGAATTTGTTCCCTTATATTTTCTAACTGGTTACTAGTAGCATGTAGGGAAGAGATTGCATTTTTATTGTTATTGGCTGTCTCATTGAATTCTTTCCTTTTTCTACAAGTTCTTAGTTGAATGTTTTGGAACTTCTAGGTAAAAGTCATTCACTTCTATATAATACTAATTTTGCCTCTTTTTCAATATTTTATCTCTTCTATTTCTCTTTCTTGTCTTACAGCATTGGCTAGATATTCCAAAACATTAAATTGTTGAAAATAGAAATCTTCATCTTGTTTCTGGTTCACTGTTAAGTACAATAACAAATAATTTTTTAGGTATATGTTTTTCATAATGCTAATGAAGTATTTATTTTTAGTTCATATATGACTTTAAAAATCAGGAATGGATTTAGAACTTTTGAAATGCTTTTTTGATTAATATGTAGTGATATTTGTGTTGTTGACTTGTTGATGCATGAATTATAATAATGTTTCATAACTTTGAAACATTTTTTTTGGATCAAATTCTACCTGGTTATGGAGTATTGTTCTTCTAATATACCACATGATTTGTTTTGTTAGGATTTCGCTTTGGAGTTTTCAAATTTATTTTTTGTTGGTTTTGGTATCAAAGTTATGCTGGCTTTGTAAAATGAATTAGGGAACATACCATCTTTTTCTGTATTCTGTACCATATATACATCAATTGAACGATCTATTCCATGAAAGCTTGAAAGAACTCACCCATATAACTCTCCTGGGATAATTCTTTGACAACTTTTCCTGTTTCTTCTGTATTTATTGGATTCTTCCTATTTTTTGCATCTGTAGAATATATGCTTCTTTTTCTAATATAGCCTAGCATTTAAATGTGCAGGTACTGGAATCAGACAACTTGGGTTCAAATTCTTGTTCTGTCATTTCCCATGTGACCTTGGGAAAAATATGTCTCCTTCCTATTTCTTAGTTTCCTCAGTTGTTAAATGATTAAAATGAGAGCCTGTAGCTAAGAGTGCCACTGTGAGGATTGAAGAGATAAAGTACCTTGCCCCTTGTCTGGCACATAGTGAGTGCTCGGTGATTTTTTTTAAAACCTATTATTAATCCTAGAAAATAATAGATTTTTCTGAGATTTAAAATCTGGTTAGCATAGAGTTATAAATAGTATTTTTATAACATTCTAATCTATTTCTATGATTGTATCACTTCTGTCATTCTTAATTTTGTGTATGTGTACTTTATCTCTTTTTTATTAGATGAGCTAGAGGAGTGTCTCTATTAGAGGTTTTTCAAAGAATCAGTTTTTGGAATAATTTATCAATTCAACTGTTTGTGTGTGTGTGTGTGTGTGTGTTCAAATTCAACAATATCTGCCTTTATCTTTATTGATTCCTTCCTTCTGCTTTTCCTGAAGCTTGTTTTGTGGATCTGTCCATATATTCCTTATGTTATTCTTCTTAAATAATGAAAACATTTCATGGTATGAATTTGCCTCTGCTTGCAATGTTGACTGCATAAGTTTTAATATGTAGTTTTAAAAATATTTAAAAATATTTGTAATTATGCTTTTCATTTCTTCTTATGCTTAGAAGAAATGATTATCTGAATTTAATGTGAAAAAGTAGAGCTTATTTAAAAATTGATTTCTAATTGATTTGGGTTGTGTGTTCCTTATCTTGTTTTATTCAATTGTGGTTATATTTCACTGTGGCTAGAGAATGTGGATATATAGATTCTACTTTGGGGAATTTATGGATGTCTTCTTTGTGCTTTATATAATCAATTCTGTAAACATTCCATGGACCTTTAAAAGTAAGGTGTACATCTCATTTATAGGGTATAGATTTTGATTAAAGACATTTTGTTTTACTAGGCTTTCAGTCTATTCTTTTGGGTTTTCTTCGTAAAGAATGAAGTAATCTAAAAATTTAACAATCTCATTCTAAGAGTTTATAACATTTATCTGTTTGTTTTGTTACATGAGTCAGAGATTTTTGGACAGTGTAACTTAATATTGATGAAGTAAGCTTCTTTTCTTTATTTCTCATTTTCTGTTAACTATGATGTTGCTTGCCTCTGAATTTGTTTATCATTACTTTTTTGACTATTTGATGTCTTGAGGACTGAGAGGACCCTGGAAATTGTTTCTATCTGTTTCTCCATTTCCTTTGGATGCTATTTTATTCCTAATGTAAATGTTTGTGAATGTTATATCATTGTTGTGGATTGTACCTTCCACCTCTGAGAGGTGGTTTTTATCAACCTGTTTAATGATTTTGCTCTTGGGTGCTTGAAATTGCAGAGACACTTCTGTTTTATTTTCTTTTGAGTTCCTGAGTTAGGTAGCCCTACCCTCCCATGTAATTGTTCCTGGAAGTCTGAATTCAAGGCAAAATGTTGTTTGGAAGTTGAACCAGAGACTTGCATGTTCCTGAGTGTTCTGTTCCTTGAGAGCTCAATATTCTGCACATTTCTAGGCAATTTCTAGCATTCCACGGATGTTCTTTAATTTTATTCTTTTCAAGCAAATAGTTGACTGCCTTAAATTCAATTATTGAGGCTAGAGATTGGCCACATTGGGTCTGCCTAACAATTTCCATCTTCATCTTAATTTCTTAAGTATATATGAGATCTATGCTCTTAACCACAGGTATCAGCAATTTTATTTTTCCATTTTTCAGTTATTTTACAAAACAGTAAGAGCAAACTGTAATTAAATACTGGTTCTCAAATGCAGCCAACCTCTTTATTCAGACCAAATATTACCCAGAAGCCCAATAAGTAAAATAGATCAAATCAGTGCTGCCCTATTTGGAGCTGGGCGGTGAACTCAAGCTGTGGGCATCATCCCATCAGAGGCATGGGGGACCCCAGGTGCCCCTTGGAATACCCTTTGGAAGCCTCTGCAAGGAGATATTTAGGCAACTGCACAAATTGAACAAATTGCTGTATATGCAAAACTGGGGGTGCTGTTGATAGGGAGTTGATTGCTGGCAGTCAGCTGTTGTATAAATTTTGTGGTTTTTGAGATGTCATTGCATGATAGTGTGGGTTGTCTGAAAGCCAGATGCATGAAAATTGAGGCCTTCCTATTTATCTGTGCCCATTCCTTGGATTTGATTCTTTTCTTGAGTTAATTATTTAAAGTGTGCCTCAAGTAGATGGCAGATACTTTGTATTTGAGGCTTTTGCCTTGACTTGAAAACTCTCCTTTTTCAGGGTGTGTAACCCATTTACGTTTTTGTTTTTTGATTGTCTTGTTTGGACTTAAAACAACTGTACTAATGTTTGCTTTATTTGTCTCATCCTTTCTTTCCTGATATCTTTTATCATATAGACCACATTTTTCTTTTTAAAAATTTTCTCTGGTAATTCAGAGAGCATACAACCAGTTTGTAAGTGTCTTAGTGTTTACATTTCAGGGTTTTTTTTTTAAAAGCATACTTATATCTGTATTTGGCTATGGTAAAAAAAAAAATGATATCGTGTTCTCTGACTTTGCGTCATTATTAAGACGAGTGTGTATCTGTTTTTTTTCCCGTTCCTCCTATTTATGAGCTTCCAGATGATGAGGTCTAAGGGGGGGTGGGTGTGTCTCATTGCTGTCTCCTGTTGGCCTTCCCTCCCTGTGCCCTAGTCTTTAGGAGGAGAGAACTGCCTCTCTTTGCTTTCTCTGGGCCTGGCCTCTTCTGTGGGAGCTGAGGCTCCTTGCCGTTTCTGGACTATGGGTGTTGTAAGCCCCAAATCCTAGCATTTTGTGCACTCCCCTGATCTCTTAACAACATGTGGGTCGAGGATCCGTCTCTATCCCCTCGAGCCTGTGAGCTATGGAGATGCAGGAACAATAAGTCAGGGTGGCCTCGGCCCCCACAAAGCTTGGTGCTAGCAAGGATGTGCTCATAGCTGAGAGCCTGAGGGGATGTGTGGACCAGTCAGGGCAAAGGGGAGCCGCTGAGGAGCAGACAAGTGCATCTGTGAGGGAGAGCAAGGGGGGCACATGCGAGTGGGAAGATCCATGCACCATTGAGAGAGCCAATGGACATGAGGTGAGTGGGGTATCGACAAGGGTCTGGAAGAGTGGGAAGGGCTGTCAGCCACCAGCCGTCTGAGCTGAGGGGATGCTCGTCCAGGCTGGTGTCCGTGTGTTGGGGAGTTGGGCGGGGAGGGTGAGTTTGCCTGCTTCTCTAGAGATCCAGGAGGGCAAAGATATTTTCAGGGTTCATCGCGGCAGTTCGCAGTTGTCCGTCCTTTCATTCCTTGATATTCTTGCTATTCATTTACAGAATGTCTGGTTCTGGCCACTGGGGATTCAAAACAGAGGCCAGTGTGACCCCTTCCTGCCCAGAGGAGTCCCCATTCCAGGAGGAGACATGAGTGGCGTCCTCTCCATCATGGATACAGAGAAAACAAAAGCCATCCAAAGGCACTCCCCAGCTTCTCCCCATTAGCCTTGCCCCCTTGCTTCTCGTTCCCTGATGACCAGTGGAGGAAGCCACCTGCCCCTGGTGCATGGCACACTGCCACCACATGCCACCTGCCATGGAGCATGGGCTCCATCTCCCCCAGCTCCTCTGGAGCTTTCTACCGCCATGGCTGGCTTCTCCCCTTTCCTGGAGGCTTCCCGTTGGCTCGTAGCATGCTGTAGTGCCTTTAGTCTGAAAAATCCCAGGAAACCACCTTCTCCCTCTAGCCAACACCTTCTTGGTGCTTTCTCTGCATTTCACTTTTATTTGGCTTCCAACCCTACTGCTCCACTGGAGGAACTTTCATGAAGATGACCAGTGGCCTCCATCTGATTGCTAGGGCCTCTCGCTGGCGCTTCACACTTGATGCAACTCAAAACTAAACTCCTCTTCCCCCACCAACACTTGCTTCTCCTCCGGGGCTCCCCAGCTCAGAAAGTGGGGCCCTTCTCTCCTACTTTCCATGCCAGATACCTGCACGGATTCTTGACCTTCTCTTGGTGCTCACCATTTTTTACCTGCATTCAGGGCATCACTAAATCTCTCATGCTCTTCTTCCTAACTGTGCTTTCCCCACTTCTGTGACCCCTCCTCTGCCCGGGCTACCGCGCTCTTTTTTTGAACTCTTGTACTCTCTCCCTGTCCCACTCTTGCCCCCAGAAGCACTGTCTTTTCACATCAGCAAGACCTGTCTTAGAAAAATACGAAGCTTGTGTCCTTTACCAGCTAATAAGGGCTTTCCTGTGGCTTGAGGATAAAATCTGGAATCTTTAAATTTTGCTATAAGGCTCTGAATGATCTAGTCTCCATCTCGCACCTTAGTTCTGGTATGTTTCTGGCTCTGCATGCACCATTCACAGGTCTGCTCTCTTGTTTACCATGCCCCACCCAGACCATGCTTCACCTGTCTGGTCCACGGGCCATTCATCTGGTCCGTGTTCCACCTGGTCCCTGCTCCACCTGGTCCGTGTCCACCTGGTCTATGTCCACCTGGTCCATTCTCCATCTGGATCGTGCTCCACCTGGTCCATTCTCCACCTGGATTGTGTTCCACCTAGTCTGTGCTCTACCCAGTCTTCTACTTCCACCCTGCATTGTCCACTCTTGTCCCCTCTCTTCCGGGCTTATTCTCCTCATCCTTTATCTTTTACTATAAACTTCTTCTGAGAAGCTCCCCCCAGCTGGTTAGATCTTCTTACTAAACATTCCTTGCTCCTTCACAACACTTTGGCCTCTTTTAATTTTGAAGTCAATGCTCTGCAGTAATTATTTCCACGCGGGGCTCCCCCGCTAAGCTAGAAGCTGCAGGAGGGCAGAGACCCTGTTTTATTCACAGATCCAGCATCTCATGGGTGTTTCATAAACATGAGCTTATTTCTGTGCCTGACCACATGGGAGGTGGGATTGGGCTGGTGGAGGAGGGGCACAGGCAGGGTGCTGGGGAAGGTCACGGGATGCAAAGGCCTGAGGTGGTGTCAGGACTCCGGGAGCAGGAGGAGGATGGGGATGTAGGCTGAAGCCTTGAATGCCATTCTAAGGAGTTTGGTCTTCAACAACTGGATTGGGAGCTGGGGGATGACATGCTCTGTGCTGGGTTCCAAGACTGGAGGATAGCTATGTCTTCCCACCCTGCTGCCCAGGAGCCTGCCCTTGCCCTGTCCTTGGAGACCAACTGTCATGGCTGTGCATTCCATTTCTACGGGGTGGTGGTTTTGACAGTTGGACTACGAGAAGGGACCGAGAGACCCAAGGAAAGCCTCTTGGGGGAGGTGGAGATGCTGAGAAGGAGCTAGAAGAACCCACTGCTCACTCAGGTCTGTGACTTGAGTATACCAAGGTGGTGTAGTGTGTGGCAAGGACTGCCATAGCTCGGGGAGGTTGTTACCCAGGAGTTGAGGGACCCCCTTTCACAACTGAGCTCTGCCCTTAGAGCTTCCCCTTCTGCCACACAGAGCAAACCACTGCCCTTTGCCTCGATAAAGAGATAGTTGACCATGTCCTGGCCAAAGCATGGCCAACGTTGCATGGTTGGCCTCTTCTCAATCTTTCCGTGTTGGCACGGACTTCCTGGGAGAGGGTAGAGGTGCCTCATCCCCATCTGCACCGCTCCCCCACACTTGAGGGGGGCTCATTTACGCTCACCACGTGTCTGCTTCCCAGTGCCAAATCAGGCCTCAGAGAGTTTTCTGGAAGTGACACCAACTTCAGGGACAAGCCCTGGTCTGGGGTCAGCACCACTCCATGGTTCCTGAAGAGATGGTAGACTATGGAACGTAGGCTTTATGATTTTTGACCTATGTAACATGGTCCACTAACTCTCAGTATCCAATCCATCCTCGGAGGGCACCCCAGAGGTGTTGCCAACGTGAGGGAAGAGAACACTGGGTTTAGCTCCGGCACTGCTCCATGGTAATTCCCGGTGCCTGTGTTTGATGTCCGAATTGTGCGACAAGGCCTATTCAATGCACCCTCTGGGGGGTTTCTGGAGGTGATGCAACTCGGGGGGAAAGACGCCGGTTCCAGCCTCAGCCGTGGTGCTTGAAGAGATGGTTTGCCCTGTGGCGTATGCGCGAGGAAGCGTTTGTGTGGCATGGCCCACCACTCCCCGGAAGCCCAGCCAGCTTGGGGAGGGCTTCATGGAGCCAATCCTGCCTTCGGGGGGACCCAGCAGTCCAGCCTCCAGCACTGTGTGTGGCATGGAAGAGAGATTGCCCTATGTTGAAGTTCCTGTGTTTGTACTAATGTCCCCCTCTGCTCGATATTACATTCAGTCGCAGAGGGTTTTCTGGAGGCAGTGCCAAGATTGGGGATGAACCGGAGGTTCTGACCTTAGGGAGTCAGTTGCCCAAAACAAACATCTGCTTTGCTTATGAAGATGGCATGGTGGTTACTGCTCAGATCCAGTCGGCCTAAGAGGACCTCTGGGACATGCCCCTGACTTTTAGGCAGAGATGGCCATTAGTCTTTTGCTTGTGGCATATATATATATATATATGTTATATAAGTTTATATATATATATATATATATATATGTTTTTTAATGCCCAATACTCGGGTTTACAGCCTGGGCTTCACATGCCCTGAGTCTACTTGCTTGGCCTGCTCAGTAGAACTAGACAGGTGTTCTTTCTGGTTGCACACAGGCCATCCTAGAGTTGTCGTTTTGCTCACCCGTTCCCCTCCCCGCCCCCCAGTCCCGTTAGCCACATGCCATGGCCACCCTCCCACTGTGCCCATGTACCCATTCCCTCAGATCCAGCACGGTGCCTAGCACATAGTAGGCACTTAACCAGTATTTCTGGAATCATGAAATCCATAACACCGTCCACTTCTGCTCAGTGGGACTTGCAGCCTTGGAGGGCTTCCCGGAGGAGTTGCCAGCTTTGGGGATAAGCCACCAGTTCCAGCGTCAGCACCAACTCCTGACAGTGGAGACAAGACTCCTAGCCTGTGTGTGCTTGTCGCATGATGCATGTGTTGTGCTCGACCTGCCCTCTGATTCCCCCAGCTCTGGAAGGCTTTCTGGACGCGTCCTCAACCTCTGTCCTCGGCGTCCCTGTGTGGTACTTGGAGAGATAGTAGACCGTATAGCGTACGCTTTATCTGTGACGTATGTAACACGGTCCACTAACCCTCAGTATCAAATCCATCCTCGAGGCTCCTGGAAACGACGCTGTCTTCGGGGAGGCGCCACTGGACCCAACACCAGGCCTCTTCATGATGCTCGAAGACATGGTTTTCTGTATGGCATGTTCTTTTCTGCATGATGCAAAATGACATACTCTCGCTCTTCTTATATCAAGTTCTGCCTCGGGAAATCTCGCCATCTCTGGGGAGGAGATCTTGATTCTTTCTGGGATCGGTGCTGCTCTCTGGCATTCAGTGACATGGTTGACCACGCAACTCTTGTTTAGTGTACACCATGACCCGCTGCTTCTCAGCATCAAATGCAGCCCCGAAGAGGTCCCCAGAGGCAACTTTGTGGACGTGAGCCTTCCTCCGGTCATCACTGCCCTCGTGCGGTACTTGAAGAAATGGTTTACCGTCCCACATACATTTTGAATATGTATGTGGGACGGTAAACCGCTTCTTGGTATCTAGCCCAGCCATCCAAACCATCCTGGAGAGAGCCTGAAGTTAGAGAAGCGACACTGGTCTCCCTCAGCACCCTGTCTGCTCCGTGGTACTTGGCGGCACGGTAGACTGTTAGATGTGTACTTAATCTGTTAATGCTTGCAACACAGTCTTCTCCTCAGTGTCAAACGCAGCCTCCAAGGGCTTCCCTAGGACAATGATACCCTCTAGGAAGGTGTCCTGCTTCCACGTTGGCACGTCCCCCCATAGTACTTGAAGAAATGGTGGTCAGTGCCTCAAATGTTCGTGAAGGAGGGATATTACACGTTCTGCCTCTTGTCATCCTCCAAGCGGTCCTCAGATGGCTTCAAGACCCAGTGCAGGTGTGGGTGCTCACGAGATGATGCCACTCCAGGTACTTGAAGACTCACTGACTCATTTTTGTCATTGACGATACGTGTACAGTCTATCTTTTTCCCATATCAAGTGTAGTCGTCTTGGGGAAGATGCCCTGGCTCTGGACTCAACACGGCTCCTCCACGAAGATCTGGTTGGCCCTGCTGTGTCTGCTTACAGACGAGGCACGTTCCACGGCCCACTTCCTCCCTATCTGCCATCCAGCTTCAGAGTCGAGTTGGAGCACTGGTTCTGATGTCAACACCGACCTCACGGTACCTGGAAAGGGTTCGACCGCACTGCATGTATTTTATTAACAGCGTATGGAACATGGTCTACTTCTTTTCAGTATCAGCTTCAGCCTTGGAGGTCTCCAGGGAGGTCACACGCCAAGCTCTGGAGGTGAGGTGCTGGTCGTGGTACCAGCACCGCTTTGGGATACTTAGTAGAAGTTGACCATGCTTCATATGTTTTACTTAACAACGCATGTCACTTGGTCCACCTTTTCATAACGGCAAATGCACCTTGGGGGGCTTCCTGTAGGTGATAACTAAGCATCAGGCATCGGGCTCCTTCCGGCGTCATTTCCACTCTGGGTCCTTGAGGGGTCTCTCTGTGCTGCGTCCACTGCATCTGTGGCACACATTGCATGGTGGCTTCTTCTCAATACTGCATCTAGCCTCAGAGGGCTTCCTGGAGGTGGTGCTAACGAGAGGAAAGAGACGCCGGTTCTGACAGCAGCCCTTTCCACGGTACCTGAAAAGATGGTTGACCATAGAACATGCGCTAGCTCTATGTCGTATGTAATATGGTCCACGTCTTCTCAATATCAAATTCAGTCGCAGAGGGCTTCCCAGAGGCAAAGCCAACTTCGTGGGAGACACACTGGTCTGGCTTCAGCACCATTCCACAGTGCGTGGAGAGATGGTAGACCAGAAAGCCTACGCGTTGTTTATGGCATATGTAATGTGGTCCGCTAATTCTCAGCATCAGTCGGCCTTAGGGCCTTCCCGGGGGCCATGCTGACTTGAAAGCAGGGCCTGTGTGGTAGGCACCATCCAGCATAGATCACCAGGCGGTTGGCTGCAGACCACGTGCTAACCCTAACCAATACTCAGCACCCATTCCCAGCCTTACAGGGCGTCTTGGAGGTGGTAGTGGCATTGGACACGGGTTTGTGGTCATTGCCACATTTGCTGATTGGTGATAGTTCATGACGCTCATTGATTGCCAAGGGGTTCCTGGAGGTGATACCAAATTAAGGGAAGAGAGGCGGGTTCCGCGTCCCTTCATGGTATTTGAAGATGCGGTTGACCATGGTGTGTACGCTTTATTTATGACGTAGGACACATGGTCTACTTCTTCTCAATATCACATCTCGCCTTGGAAGACTTCCAGGAGGGGGATATCAGCTTTGAGGAAGAGCCACTGTCCTGGTGTCAGTCCTGCTGCTGCTTGGTACTTGGAGAGAGGTGGTCCGTGGCGCGTTCGCTTTATTTATGGCGCACATTACACGGTCGACCTCTTTGCAGTATCTAATCCCGCCTTGCAAGCTTTCCTGGAGCTAACATCAACTGTGGGGTGGGGACACTAGTTCTGCGCTCACTGCAACTCTGCGGGGTTTGTGATGGCGTTCCTTTGTCTTGTGTGTGATGATAACTCATGTGTGGCAGCCTTTTTCTCAGCAAACCCCTCTGGCTTGGCAGCTTCAAGGGCAGGGATAACTTTGCGGACAAGGAGAGTGGCATCGACACGTGTCTGGGTACATGAGATGGTTGACCAGAGAGCACACGCTTTATTTGTGCCGTTTGTGACCTGGTCCACTAACCCTCAGTATCTGATCTCCTCTTGGAGAACTTCCGGAAGAAGTGCCGACTTTGGGGAAAGAGACAATAAACCAGGGCCAGCCGGGCTCCTCTAGACATGGAAGATAGAGCGTCCGCAAGGCGTCCACCACACAGTGGGCCGGATATGGCAAAACTTGGACTTATTTTTTAGTAGGAGGGCCTCTCCTTGGAGGGCTTCCTAAATGTGAGGCCGTCCAAATGCAGGCAAAGGAGCATGCTGTCTGCACCACCCCAAAGTACTCGAGTGAGCCGCTGACCAGAGTGTGTGCACTTTATTTATGACCAAAGTCACTTGGCCTATGCACCTCAGGACCCAGGGAGGCTTGGGAAGACCTTTTGGGGAACAAGCCTTGGCTTGAGGCATCTGTGTCTCTCTCTGGCCCTGGGGGGTTAACCAAAAGTGTGTCAGCTCTTGTGACCAGCCTCTCTGTAGTATCACCACCCTCTGGCCGGGGTGCCAACTTCAGGAAGTTCGGGATGCTATTGGGGTGTGCTCCACTGGGGTACTTGGATAGATGGTTGATGGATAGCATACATTGAACTAATGGCTTACATCAGCAAACTGACTCATGCGCAGTGTCCAACTCCCTATTAACAGGACTTCCAGAACTGAATGTCAAGTCTGGGGAAGGATCAGTGGTGTTCTTGTCAGTGCTAATCAGTGGTACCTGAAGAGAGGTTTTCTGGGTTTCTGTTTCTTTAATGAGGATGAAACACACCTGGTTAACCTCTTTTCCAGTATCAAATCCCATCTTGGAGGCCTTCTGGTCCAGATCCCAGCTTCAGGGAAGGGCGTTACTGTCAGCTCCCATCCAGTGGACAGAAATAAGTGGTTGACCACAAAGCCTGTGCCTTATATTTATGACTAATGTCACCTGTTACACTAACCAGTGGTGTCCAATCCATATTAACAGGACTTCCAGAACCGAATGTCAAGTCTGGGGAAGGATCAGTGGTGTTCTTGTCAGTGATAATCAATGGTACCCTTAAGAGAGGTTTTCTGGGTTTCTGTTTCTTTAGTGAGAACGAAACACACCCGTTTAACCTCTTTTCCAGCATCAGTCTCACCTTGGAGGCCTTCTGGTCCAGATCCCAGCTTTAGGGAATGGGCACTGTGGACACGAATATGTGCTTGACCACAAAGCCTATCCCAGATTTCTGACTTTTGTCCCCTATTCTACTAACCTTCAATATCTTATCCATTCTTAGGAGGACTTCCCAAGGTGATGCCAACCTGGAGGAAGACAGTGGTCCCCATGATGACAGCTCCATGCCCCAGAACACGAAGGTAGGTTATCAGGGCTTGCATTTATCTTGCTTTGCGGAGTCCTACACAGCCAGCCTCGTTCAGTATCCAGTCCCACTATGAAGGATGGCTGGCTTTTGTCCCCTTTGGTGATGGGCTTGGAGTTAGCCCAGCCCACGTTAGGTAGATGCCCACTGCACAGAGAGCATGCCCTGGAGAGACCATGTAGGTGGCCTGGACCACTGCCCCCCAGCTTCCAGTTCATTCTGAAAAGATGTTCTGGACATAATGACATCTCTGGGGGAAAAAAAAGATTATTCTGAGATCAAGCTGAGACCTTTGTGTCAGGGAGTGGGGACTCGGTCCCTGACATTGGTCTGGGGTGGGACCTGTTTATTTCTAACAAGAATTCTGGTGTTGATTTAGTTTAAATCTGGAGAAATACCGGCTGTTACGCCAGTTTAGGGGAAAGGCCTTGTCCTCATCCCTGATCTGGGAGAAGTGAGCAGCTAGTTAACCACAGGCCGTGGGATTTACCAAGGACACACCTGGTCCACTGGCCATTGAACCTGATCAACCCTTAGGAGGCGATGCTGATGTCAGGGAAGAAGCTGGGTTTCCGTGGATGGTTCTTCTCCATGGTACTCGAGGAGAGGCTCCCTTTGGTGTGTTTGTTTCTTCTAGGACAAGTCATTCGCCTGACTACTCTTCAGTATCAGATGCCAGTTTGCGAGACTTCCCACACAAGATGGAAGTGGTCGGCCCCAGTCCTGGGTGAGCGAGCTAACACCTAGGCTTCCCTCGCTCTGCACGTCGTGTCTGACGCTGGTGCTCCTTGCCAGTCCTTCTCAGGAGGACTCTGTGGAGGCGACATCAACCTTTGGGAGGGGAGGTGACTCTTGGCCGGCCCTAGAACTAAGGCACAGAGGTCGATTGTCGGCAGTGTGTTGGTGTGGATGGCAGTATGCCATGACTCCCGGTTCTGGACTCTTCTGCGGCATTTGGGGGAGGAGGGCATGGGGTCCTTAAGAAGGCCCAGGTCATTTCCACTCAACCCCACTTTGTTTTTTGAGAGCCAGAGCACATGCGGTGGTGACGGTGACGGGCACAACCCAATCTTTCACATCCGCTGATGCACCCGCGCCATCCCACCCACCCGGAAAGAGCCCGACGCACGAGAGAGAAAGGTGAGATGTGGCAGAGGCTCACCAGGCCGGCCTGGGAGAGAAGAGAGGGCACAGTCCTACAACTTCGTAAGAGGAGGCCTGAGGCTTGCTTTCCCTGGGGGTGTGACTCCTCTCTCCAGGCCTCTCAGGGTCTCGGCTGGCCTCCCTCCCTGCTGGGGCCGCAGAGAGTCTGGAGATCTCAATATTCCCCCTGTGATGAAAAAATTAGGGTCAAATGTGTTTGGCAGCAAACCAGAAAAGCCAGCCCGGAGTTGGTGCCAACGTTTGGGTAACTGACTTCAGGAAAGGCGATTTGTTTTCATTCCTCATTGGTACCAACTTAAGTGGAAAGCAGTGGAGGGCACTGAACGGGGTTTCACCTGGAGGGCAGGGGCCTGGCCCTGTTCCCCACTCCTCTCCCCTACCCATGGGAGGTTGTAGTGGGCACTCACTTGACTTACGACTAACCCTGTCCTGTACATCTGGTTTTATAAGCACACCTTAGCCTGGAAGACTGCGTGGCCCGTTCAGCGCAGGGCCCTGGCTGTCAGCCCACTGCAGACCACGGCGCTGCCCTGGGACCACAAAATGCGGGCTCGATTGCTGAACTCTCTCCTGATGCACCGACCTCACTTGGGATGCCAACTCTCAGAGGCCTGTGGACTTCCAGGAGACCGTGGCGCCATCAGCAGGAAAGCTCCAATAACTGGAGGGAGGTTGTACACTAAACGTTCTCTGTATTGCTGGAAAATATTTCATGGGTGACCTCTTTCCAGTATCAGTTTTAAAGGGTTTCTTGGCTGACGTCCAGAAACCACCACTACAGGACACTTGAATAGGGCACGTGACTTCGGGGTTCCTGCAGCATAGACTCAGGAAAAGTCCCCAGAGGTCACACCAGCGTCGGTGAAGATTCAGCAGTTTTGTTTTTGTGTCTTCCGTTTTTGTGGTTGTTTTTTGTTTTGTTTTTGTTTTTTATCAGTGCTAATCTTCGATACTCGAAGGAGAGGTCGTCCGTGTTGTCTTCTCTTTATTTATGATGAAACATACACGGGAAACCTCTTTTTTAGTATCAAACCCCACCCTGGAGGCACTTCCTGTTCCCGATGCGGCCTTCAGGGAAGGGAAAGTGCCAGCTTCACTCTGAGTAGGCACAAGGAAGGCGGACCGGGTGACGTGGGTCGCGGGGTGGAGGGCGGTGCGGCGTGTGGCCCTCGGGACCCTGCCCTCCCGTGGACAGCTCCTTGGAAAGGAGGCCACGTTTGGGAAAGGGCCCATGTATCTGCGGTGGAGGGAGGTGGCGCCCTGTGGTTTTCGTCTGTTTGATGACTCACGTGGGTGGTGGCTCTTCGGGGGGGGGGGTCTCTCTCGGATGGCTTTCTGGACACACCAGCCGCGTCATTGAAGGGACTGTAATGGCAGCTGCTTTCCAGGGTAGCTGAGAGGGTGGTAGACCGGTGACGTGCACTTCATTTATGCTGTAGGTCACCCGTTTGACTATCCATCAGCGCCCAGTTCATCTGTGGGATGACATCTTGGTGCACGTGGAGACTTTGGTGAAGATGTAGGAGGGTTTGGGGCCAATACGAATGCAGTGTTTACAGAGGGGTCACCGTTTTGGTCCAGGGGGACCCCCGTCTCATCTTTTTAAAATAAACACAAGCAATCATTAGTCAATAATCTTCTCTTTCAGGCTCAGATCCTGCCCAGGAGGACTGTCTACCTGACCACAGACAAGGTCAAGGAAGAGGCCTTGCTATCAGGGCCCCCACCAGCGGGGGGCCCACCCCACCGCGCGCGCTGAAGGCCAGATGTGTGTATCACCTGGCGCATGGGTCCAGTCTGTCCTCGGGATGGTCGGTGGGAGGGTGTGTGTGTGCACCATAGTGCTAACGTGGGGAGTGTCTGTGGCTGTGAAGTCAGCTCTATTCTGTGGTATCCGAACAGAGCAAGTCTGTTGTGTCAATGATGAATGTTCCACGGCCCGTCTCTTTTTCAGCAGGAAACTTTACCCCAGAGGATTTCCTGGATGTGAAGCCAGATTCCAGGCAGGGCCATTGGTGTCCACACCATGACTGGTGAGTGAGCGGATGGGTGCCTGAGGAGCTCCAAGTGTGGTTTTGATGAGCCCCTCCTGGGTCATTACCTCTTCGAATTAGGCCCTTCTCTGGGCGGGTTTCAAGTCCATGCTCATTAACTCGGGGAAAGAGGCTTTGTTGTCATCACTCAGCTCTGTGTGTGTTGTCCAGCTTTGCTTGACTTGGGAGGACCCAAGCGGACTGGATGCTTTTCAGTGTCGGCTTCAATCGGAGAGGCATTCTGGCTGTGACACCAACTTGAGGGAGGGGACCTCATCGCCGGAGGTATGGCTGTGGATGTTTTCCCCCGAGAGCACGTGTTCTGTTTAGCACATGTCTCCTGGCCCTGTAATCCCAAGGCATCCCTTCCCCCCACGCCTCAGGACAACTTGTGGAGACAGGCCTACTCTGTGCAGTGAAGGTAGGAGGGGACATCTCTCCCCGTCCCCTGGGGCTGGCCAACTCGTTGTTCCCACAGCGATGGCAGGTGCACAAGAAAGTAAGTGGCTCCTTAACACTGATACTTACAACTGGTCCATTTTTGCCCATGTGTATTTGGCCGAAGCCAGTCATCTGGCCAAGCCCAAAGACAAGGGGTGGGAGTACACACCAGCTACGAGGCCGTCGTGGCGAGGTGCAGATGCGGGGACGGTGAGTGCGTGGAGCCAATGGGTCGGTGGTCCTCACGGGCCACTGAGAACTTGGGTTTCCTTTTTTTTTTTTTTTTAAGATTTTATTTATTTATTTGACAGAGAGAGACACAGCGAGAGAGGGAACACAAGCAGGGGGAGTGGGAGAGAGAGAAGCAGGCCTCCCACTGAGCAGGGAGCCCGATGTGGGGCTCGATCCCAGGACCCTGGGATCCTGACCTGAGCCGAAGGCAGACGCTTAACGACTGAGCCACCCAGGCGCCCCAACTTGGGTTTCCTTTATTACTCATTCATAACTCAGTAACCTCCATGTCCTCTCTGCAGCGCGAGCACCACCTCGAGCTAGGGCTGATCAGCAGAGGCGATAGCGGTCAGGGCCCAGGGTCTTTCCATTTCATTCGAGGCCATGTTGCCCATGAGCCATTTTGTGTGATTTTGACCAACATTAGACCTCCGTGGCACGCATCCCACGACGGCATGCTGCCTGCCCGGAAGCCATGCCGCCCAGCCGCTCTGACCCGATGTGCGGTACTTAATGAGAAGTTGCCCGTGTTTTTTTCGCTTTATTTGTGACGAAACATTCGCGGTGCACTTCTTTTTCAGTATCCAAATCTGCCTCGAGGACTGCTTGGTTTGGGCGCCAACTTCAGGGAAGGCACGTGGGCTGTTGTTGTGGACTTGGGTCAAGGTTTTTGCTACCCTGCATGTTTTCCCCCTTCCTCGGTTTCCCCTGATTTCAGTCCTGAAAGCGCCCCTCTTCCTGCCGTGTGGCCTGGGTTGGACTGAACCCCCTTCCCATCCCCATCTCCTCACACCATACACACACCACCCCGGGATTAAGTGAGTTGCTTTATCCCTCTCTGTTTGCTGTTGCGATTGATCCAAAGATGGGCCCCTAACTCTTAACACTGAGCTAATGAGATGCCAGGTGTTTCCTTAGGCTTCTGGGAAAGGAAGTATTTCTCCATTTCCTGTGAGAGCTTCCAGAGTAGACCCTGTATGGACCCTTCCACCATGTGACATGGTAGTGTGAACCTCGATGCTCCCACGGCCATTTAATGACCAAGAGGAGAGGGCCTGGGTCTGGGCATGGCAGAGCTGTGCAGCCCCAGAGAGGGAAATGTGTACCATAAAAGGCATAGATTGAGGAGTTAGAGAGGAACCAGGACCTGGGTGACATTATTTGAGCCCCTGGATCAAACCCTGCCTGAAGCTCGCCCTGCCTCTTCACTTGTGGGTTATATAAGCCTCTAAGTTATATAGAACCTAAAAATCTCTTTATTGTTTAAGCCAGTTTGAGTTGGGTTTTATCTTACTTGGGCTAAAAGCAGATGAGAGCCTCGTGCATTTTTTTTTTTTCAGCGATGTGTGTCTCTTGGTTCCGCTATCCTTGTTATCCTATCTAAGGCAGATTCTCAGTAAAAAGTGACTTTTTCTTATGAACTTACCATGTTTGTACTTTAAATGTATTAATTTATGAATGACAATTCCTGATTAATGTGTTTTGTGTCCAGGGCAGGGCCACTGGCATGGGCCCCCCTCTCCGGGGCAGCTGAAGGATGGCAGACCCCAAAGCATCTCCCTTGACCCATTCACCCTCAGACTCCCTCTCTCCTCGGAGGACTTTCCTGGACATGCTGTACACTTTGGGGAAGACGTTTTTCCTCGCACCTGGTGCCCTTTGGCCCTCTCTGACAGGTTTGCTGTATTCACAAGTCATACTAAACTCTAGACTGCTGGTGTTTTAGGGCCCAGCCGTGCCTCGAAGGAACCAGAAGCTCCCTTGAGGAAGGGATGCCATCAGAACCATGGGAGACACAGGAGAGCTGATGCTGGGCTGGTGGCTTGTTTTGCCTAATTCAATATCCTCGGTCTCCTGTCCCTTAAGAGGAGGCTGTCCCAGAGCCACCGACTCGTGGGAGAAACTCTCTTTCGGGGTGCAGACTGTCCTGTTTTCTCCGGAGTGCCGCTCTCCAGGAGCATTTGTGGAGTTCACAGTAAATACTCTGGAACCCGTCTGCCGTGATGGTTGATTCCCCCCCCGGGAGGACGACCTGGGGTCGTGGAGCCGAGGGACCGGTCTGCTTCATCCACAGGGACGACCGCACGCCCCACGTGACTCGGCGTCAGCTTCGCCTGCGAGCGTGTCCCGGATGTGCTGCCCCTGCCCAGGTGAGCTGGTGCCCCCCTGCTTTCGCGCACGCGTGGGGTGGATGGCGCTGACCCGGCTCTGACCCTCGGTGTCCTTTCTCCCGCAGGTGGACGACCAGAGGGAGTGAGTGTGCACGCGCCCGCCTCTGGTGCCTGGGAAGAAGTTGCCCCTGTTATTTTCGCTTGATACGTGTCGAAACAAACATGGTGCACTTCTTTCTCGGTATCAAATTGCGCCTTGAAGAGCTCCCTGGGCCCAGCGGAACTGTGGAGAAGGGACTGTGGTGTCACCGCCCATCTCTGTATGTACGTGGAGGGTCTGCCCCTTGGCCCGCGTGTTGGCAGGGTCAGGGACGTGCGGCGTCGGGCCACCTGCAGCCCAACCACGGGCAATGTCCACCTCGAAGGACAGGTGCAGCTGGGGAGGCCTCGGTCCCATGCCAGCTCCGCAGTGCAGGGCGGCTGGGGAGACCTCCTTCCAGGCTCGCTCCTGAAGAATCCCCCTAACGTTTGAAGGGAGCTCAGGTGACAACAGCCAAAACACTGCTACAGCCCTACAGACAAGTAGCCAGTGAAAACCATCCACCAGCTCCCTCCAGAGATGTGAGCGGACGGCTGCCAGGTGGATGTAGTTCAACTGTGATGTGTCACCTGGCGGACGGTCACCCACACGTGCATAGTGGAATTGATTGGGGACACCAACTGTGGTGGAAGGCGGCTGTCCCTGTGGTTCTGGGAGAGGGGTTCCCCGGGGTGGTCGTTATGTTGGGACTAACCACCCCCCAGCCTGACTCTTTCCAGGTTCCCAGCCCCAGGCACCTCGGTGCTGTCAGCAGAGAAGAGACGTCGCTGTCGGCCCCCAGGCAGGACCACAGAATGGATGTGACTGCAGGACACGTGCCTCGTGAATGATGCTGCTGTCCGGGTCTCTCAGCCTCCACGCTAATCCATCCTTAGGCCGTCTTCCTGGAGGAGGGGGCCCCGGGGCTCCACGGACGGCTCTGTTCTGTGGTACTTGAAGAGAGGTTTCCCCAAATGAATTCATTGTACTCGTGACGAGTCATTCTTGGCCAGCCTCTTTTCAGTGCCAGAGCTGACTGGGAGGAAAGGATGTTTGAGCAGAGCCTCTCGGTGGTGTCCGGAGCTCCCTGGGGTAAGTAATGGGTCATGGTCCAGAGTGTGTGCGTGGCCTTCATGGTCGCGTCGGCCGCTCACCCTCCGTTTCTGTCTTCCCTAGGAGGAGTCCCTGGAGCTCTGTCAGCTGGGACAGGATGCCACACGGGGTCACTCTTGGGGCTACATTTTGGTACTAGAAAAGAGGTTATCCGTGTTTCTTCGCTTTATTTATGACGAAAAATACGGGTGCACTTCTGTTTGAGTATCATATCCCGTCACTGAAGCCTGGCACCGACCGATTCCCGGGAAGGGAGCTTGCCGGCAGCCCCCAGCGCCGGCCCAAGCAGATGCTTGCGCGGCCGTAGCCCCTGCTCCATCCGTCCTCCAGGGCCGGTCCTCCCTTCAGAGATCCTCCTGGAGGCAAAAACACCTTGGGAAGAGAAGCAGCAGTCTTTGCGTCAGGCTCGTCGGTAGCCTGTGAAGAAAGGCCTTCCAAGATGGGGCACACGTATAGTGAGCCTGCTGTACCTTCTAGGCCCATCCTAGATGATGGGGTGCCAGCCTCAGGGACGGCCAGCCATGGGAGCACGTCCCCCCGGGTTTCTGAGCTCAGCGTAGCGGGCGGGCTGCGTATGCATCCTGTGCATGCCTTGTACCACCTGGCCCGTGGACCCTCTGCAGCCCAGAGGAGTCTCTGCGGCATCTCTGCAGCCCAGAGGAGATGCTCCTGGAGGGGATTCTGGTCCTGAGGCACCTGTTGAATGGGAAGAACTGCTGTCCCATGATGCCTTTGTTTTATGTCCGAGAAACGTGAAAGGTACAGTGCTCTTTCCACTGATCCTCCCTTTCCATCTTGGCGGGCTTCTGAATCCTGCTGCTAATGTCAGCGAGGGCCGCTGTTCCCTGCAGCACCCCAGGTAGGCTGGAGAGAGGCCCCGAGGGAGCAGCACATCTTGGCTGGTGCGTGCTCCCTGTGCGCGAGCCCTCACCCTCTGTCTCCTTTGCAGGAGGATTCCCTGGCAGCCGGAGGAGAAGCAAGGTCATGGAAGCTGGTCTGAGATGTTCGAAAGGAGGTTGTCCGTGATGTATTTGCTTTGTTTATGGCAGATATTGCACGGTTGATCTCTTTTCCTCATCAAATGCCTTCTTGAAAGACCCGCGGCACGTGGTGTCAGGTTCAGGAATGGGTGTGAGTGTGAGATCCTCTCCCCCGCTCGGACGGTATGAGAACAGATGGTTGACCAGATGGCAAGTGTTTTCCTTCATTTATTTATTTTGAGATCTGAGAATTTATTGAATGAATCACCATATAATCCTGTTGCCGAAGGTAAGTCTATAAACGTGGAAAGTTAGGTTCTGTGACACCAATTGCTTTGAAAAATTGACAAAGAAACGTGAACAAAAAAGTGTTTAATATGGTTTTCAGAGTTTAAGAAGAATCCGAATATACACTTTCCAGCCCCTTGGTTTCCAAAGCTTAACCTCTACGGGGAAGCGATAGGACAGACATAGGCTGCAAAAACTGAAATGACAAATACGAGATGATCGTGGGAATTTTTACAAATATGTGGCAGGTGTACTGATGTTTTAGTATGTAACTTAGTTTAATGTAATTTTATTTTAACAGTAACTGTTTTTTAAAGGCGTGAAATACCAGGTTGTTTGGGGGAGGTTTCCAAATGGGTGAGAGAGAGAGAGAGAGAGAGAGAGAGAGACTGTGGGGTCTTTGACTCTTCAAATGCCCCTATCTCCGGTCTCAGCTAGTGGCCAGGGCTTTTCCCCAGCTCCCCTGGACATATGCTCTGACTTATCTTTCTTCCAACCTCCTGGAGGCCACACTGCTATGATCAACACATACTTTTTCCTTACACCTGGCGAGGGCTCCTCAGGATTTGGGGGCAAGTGGTTTATTCAAGAAGCACTTTAGGGAAGGGCATTCCAGGAGGGAATGAGGGTGGCAGGGGAGGGGAGGTGGCCATGCCATGAGCAGACAGGACTCTCAGCTACCTGACCTTTGGTACCCTAACCCACATTTTAGCCCTAGCAGGACACCTGGGGAGTGATGCTGGACCTCTTGGAAGCGACAACAGGTGGGTTGGCTATGCCATCGTGGGATACCTGAGGAGGAGCTCGGTGGCTGGTCGCCACATCTATCCCAGATCTTGTCCGGCTGCCTGCATTTCAGTGAAAAAAAAAAAAAAAATTGTCCAGCCGGTTGGTTATTCCTCCTCGAGAGCATGCCTTCCTCGTTCATGGCCATGCTTGCAGGAACCACCCCTGGGTACACACCTGATGTTGGCCACAGAGGGTATGTACTGTATTTATGACTTAGACCCTCTGAGCCCCTAACTAGCCGTGTCTCGTTATTCTTGCCGGGCTTCCTGGAGACAGCACCCACCTAGGGAGCGTGGCCTTGCTCTGATGGTATGTGAAGAACCCCTGGCCCCGTGTGTTTGCTTTATTTATGACAGATCGTGCTTTGGGGCTCTGGGTTGGGGGGATCAGGGTGGCTTCTTCAACAAGCCGTATCTGGACGGGGGGGGGACTCCGGCTCTTTGTAAATGAGGGCTGTTCCTTGGTCCACGTTATCCTCAGTATCTATTTTTCCTTAGGAAGAACGCCCAACCCCACCCTTTGTGACAGGCAGTGGTTTTCACGTGCAAGACATTTTTGAAAACAAGTCCGGCCTTAGGAAAACAGTATCAGTGTGGGTGCCCCTCTGTGGACTGTGAATGGAGGGTTGGCCACAGAGCGTGTGCTGTGTTTCCGAAGAAGGCCACCTGGCCCGCTTGTCTCCAAGTCTGGAATCTGTTTTCAGGAGGACTTCCTGGCGGTGATGACAACTGAGTCTGGGGTCATTGGTGCTGTTGGATGCGTGCTTTACCGAGGATCAATGGCACCTACTTTGGTAAGTCTCTGTGTTCAATCCACCTGAAGGGTGATTTTTCTGGAAGTTGTGCCGTGTTTTTCAGGGGGTGGCGGCAGCGGTTGGTGAATAACCATGCTTTGCTGCCCCTTGGTTGTATTTGAAGAGATGCGATTTGAAATCTATTTCTCTAATACACTCCTAACAGCCCATCCCATTGACTTCTCAAATCCTGGCTACTGGGACCTTTTGGATACAAGTCTCCTTTTCTGGAAGGTTCTTTGGTGTCCTCATCCCTCTAAGGTATGTGAAAGGACGCTCGACGATCAGCACACACTTCTGTGTGGCCTTTGCCTTCGGGGTCCTTAGGCAGGCTTCAGAGTTGGGGCTGACTTTAGGGACTTTGTAGAGTTTCTTTCTTTTGTCTGTGATATTTCTGGAACTTAAAGAATGGCCATCCCTCCTGTGCTTGCTTTATTTATGGTGAATTTTTGAAGTACGTCCCCTTTTTCAGAACCGGACCCTGCTTTGGATATAGTTGTGGCCGTGAAATGCCCGTGAGACGCTAGGGTGATCCTGCCCAGGGTGAGGGAGAGCAGGGCCGGCCCCTATTCGTGCGCCTGGTCACCAGGTCTGTTATCTGGGCACGACAAGGCCAGGGCCTGGTGTTACAGTTCCTTCACGGAGTGTCAAAGGTCCTTGACTGCCCTGGGATGCTTTTATTCGTGATGAATTATGTTCAGGTTAGGGCTTTCCATGTTTGATACTCAGACGGTGGATGTTCCTTCTATGTTTACAGGATTTATAGTTAATCATAGAGGAAAATCCACACGTTTGATATTTGAAGTTGCTTTTAAAACGTTTCTGAACACGAAACCCACCCCCCCGCCAGGGGAAACAGAGGAAGGTTAATGTGTACCACCCCCCACCCCTCCCGCCGACAGAGGGAGTGAATGGAAGACAGACCCCAACACTTAGGTTCTGGTTAGGTGCTGTCCTCAGAGCTGTCTACCACCCTGCCACACCCCAGCAGGCCGAAGCCGGGCGCGCCCGCCCCGCGTTACCTCTGTTTCTGACGGATTGTGCTCAGGTTCAGGCTTTACAGGACTAAATCCTTCTTTGGTATTTAAAAGGTGGATATTCCTTCTATGTTTATGTTATTTATGGTTAAACATAGAGGAAATTCCACGTTTTCAGTATCAAATGCTGCTGGGAAGCATGGCTGAGCTGATGTCACCGTCAGGGGAGCCGGGGGGCTGAGCCCCTCCAGGGTAAGTGGAAAGATGGTGGACCCCAGCCCATGTGCTTTCGTCGCGCCACAGGCCTGCGGACCACCCCCCGCGCCCCCCGCCCCACCCCTGGCCCCCCACCCTGCCTCGCGACCCCTCTGCCTCGCTGCCACCTCGGGGAAGAGGCTGGGGTCTGTGGTCACAGTTTCTCCACGGCAGCCAACGCGCCTCTCACTTTTGATGGACTGTGCGTAGGTTCCCGCTTTCCAGGATTAATCTTCTTTGGTATTTAAAAGGTAGATTTTCCTTCTATGATTACGTGTTTGATGGTTAATCATAGAGGAAAATCCACGTTTTCAGTATCAAATGCTGCTTTGGGAAAATGGCTGGCCTGAAGCCGCGGTCAGGGGAGCAAGATAGGGCCGCGCCCCCCGCCAGGGTAAGTGAAAAGCTGGTGGACCGCGGAACATGTGCTTCGTTCGAGCCATATGTCTGCCGACCATCACCTTTAGAAGCCCCCGCTCGCGGAGGAGTCCTCCGGGCAGAGAGGCCATGGCGTGTCGTCTGGGCCACGCGACCGAAGGCGACTTGCTTTGCTGTCTCGCTTCCACTTTGGATGAACTGTGCACATGTTTGTCCGTTCCAGAACTCAGTTTTTCTTTGGTATTTAAAAGGTGGATATTCCTTCTATGTTTACGTGATTCATAGATAATCATAGAGGAAAATCCATGTTTTCAGTATCAAATGCCGCTTTGGGAGTGTTTCTGGAGGAGACTGTAGGACGCGAGCCCCTCCCCGGGACCCCACCCCTAGCCCCCCCCGGGGCCTGGGCAGGTGAAAACGTGGTGGGCTGCACATCGTATGGTAATTACGGGCAAACGCCACAGGATCCTACAGGCTTAGAAGCCATTTCTCACTGGGAGGCCAACTTGGGGAGGTTATCATGTGGCGGGTCTGTTGTCCGGGTTCCGCATGGAAACTCGTCCGCCCTCCGTGACTTTCATTTTTGATGACTCAAACACAGGTTCACGTTCTCCTGGACAGAATCCTTCTTTGGTATTTAAAAGGTAGATTCTCCTTCTATGAGTACATTATTTATGATTAATCATAGAGGAAAATCCACGTTTTCAGTATCAAATGCTGCTGGGAAATCTCCGACGACGTGAAGTCGCCATCCAAGAAGAGATGGTGTGGGTACCCCTGCTGGGTACGGGAGCCGACCACGGGGTAGCCCCACGCTTTGTATGGGATACGCCCTTGGCGTCTAATGTGCTGTTTCCAGATGGTTCTCAGTACCGCCTCACTGACCTTGAATGAACTTTGTTCTCTGTGTGTTTCCCATGTTTATGATAAGTTTTCTGGAATCAACCCCTTCCGCAGGAACTTTAGAGAGTACGCGGGCGGGCTGTCGGTTTCGGGAGGGGGCACCGGTGGGGGCAGCAGGGGGTATGGGCCGAGTGGGCACGCGACTCCCCCATGGGTGCGGACTCCGCACACGGCGCATGCCTCCCGCCCGCTGACCCCACGTATCCGATCTGTTCACCTTAGGCTCACTTCTGGAGCTGATGTCAGCTTTGTCCCAGAGCCAGTGGCCTTCCTGCCAGTACTCTCGTTTGCTACTTGAAGAGAGGTTATCCTTCGTGTGTTTGTATGATTGTAATGAATATGCAAGGACAAGCTCTCTCTGAGGAGCAAATCCCTCCTGGGAAGGCTGCTTGGAGACCAGGCTGACTTCTGGGACCCAGCAGAGGGCCAGGACAGGTGCACGGTTGGCCACTGGGCATGTGCCTCTTTTCCTGCTCTTTGTGACCTGGTGCTCCCGCCCTCCCCGTCCCGTGCATCTTTCAGAGAACTTTCTGGAAGAGATGATGACTTGGGAGATGATGCACTGGTTTTCCTTTCAGAGCTGCCGTTCTGTTTAGAAAGCGGCGCTTCCCTGGGTGGGCCTGCTTCGCGTAAGGCTGACAGGATGCCAGGCGCTGGCAAGAGACCTTCATCTCCCAGATGCGGTGGAAGGCTGCTCAAGAGGAACGTCAGTGTCTAGCTGAGATTTGGGTCATTTGGCCCACCCACCCTTCACACCCAGTCCATTCTTGGGCTGACTTCTGAGCCTTAGCGTCCACCTAAGGGAAGGGGATGGGTCCGTGCCAGTCCCGAGGAAGGGACCGGGGTGGCCCCAGAGCACCCAGTGTTTGTATGAGACTTGCTGCTGGGACCATTAAGCCTCAGTGGCCTCTGTCCATAGGCAGCCCCTTGGCATCACTGCTGGTTGTGATGGAAGGACCTGGGACTCTTGACGTCATTATCTCTTAGTTAGGGAGCACTGGCCCACAGCGATTTCATTTCCCTCTGCGGAACCTTGCACTACTTGGGTGCTTGGAGCGGCAGTGCAGGTGGCTTTCTGGACACATCGCCAAGTTCAAAAGCGTGCCTGTCTCGGCACCGCTACTGGATTTGCGAATGGGCGGCCCATCATGGAGTGTGTTGGTTTTCTCTTTTTGCTTCCCCACCCCCCATGATGCATGCTCTTTTGTCTTCTACCCCCAGGCGGCCAACGCGTTATCAGGTGGACTTCCTGGAGGCAGTGTTTTGGGACAGAGGCAGCAAGTTTCCCCCAGGGCAGTTTTGCAGGCCCTGAGGGATGTCGGCCTTGGTCTGTCCATTTTATGTCGGGTCATGGAGGATTGCCTGCCTGTGGGGAGACAATCCTGTCTTGGAGAGATGCCAGAAGTACAGTGCACCTCAGGGCTGGGTCACAGCATGCAGGGGGCAGGGTTGTCACCGGCCCCTCCCCCTGGTCTCAGGCCCCGCAGGAAGAGACCACTCCGGAAGACGCAGCGTGGTCCTCACTGGAGCTGCTCTTTGGTACTTGAAGAGAGGATACCCTTTGTATGTTCACTTAATTAATGGCGAATATACAGGGGGAGACTCTTATTTGCGTATCAAACTCTGACCGGGAAGGCACTCAGACCCAGCTCCATCTTCAGGACAGAGATGTCAGCCTGATGTCAGCCCTTCCCAGGTATGTCCCCGCTTCCCTGGGCCCAGGTGTGGGCTTCGGCTGCGATGCTGACCCTGGGCTCCTCCTCGGGGGGACTCCCCAGAGGCTGTGCTATGCTGGTGGGGGCAGGGAGTGGGGGGCCTTTTGCACATGCCTCCTCTTGTCTGCACTGAGTTTAATGGTGGTTTGCTTTTTTAAAGATGAGTTATGCATGGACCTGCCCTTTGTCAGTACCGAGTCATACCCAGGAGCATCCCGGTGCAAAGTCAAACTCAGGAGACCGACCTTGATACCAGCCCCTTTCAAGGGTAACACATGAGTGACGGTCGACCACAGAGCACCGGCTTTATTTAGGATGGTCTCAAGTCTGATGGACCAACCCCCACTAGTCCGTCCTGGAGGGCTTCCTGGAGGTGGCATCAGCTTTGGGAGAGAGGCTGAGATTTGCTCATCAGTGCTCCTCTTCAGTGTTCAGATGGACATTGCCCTGCCCATGGTCCCCGAGACGAATCTGTAAGAGCTCTTTCTTTTTGTGATTTGTGGTTCATGGCCTGCCCTGGAGACAGTGTCCTCCACAGGAACTGCTGGGCTCTGGGGAAGAGCCATGGGAGCCTGTCCCCCTGGGCCAGGTATGTGAACATGGGAAGGTCAGAGGGACGTCCTTCTGTCTCAGTGTTTGTCTTCTGGTTCTCTAACGGCCTGCATCTCGTTCACCCCTAGGATGATGGCTGGGAGAAGAGCACTCCGGTTCTGTTTGCAGAGACAGTTCTTGGGCTGTGTGACCGTCGTCTTTGCCCTGCTTGCCGTGGGGGTCAGTTGGCCCTGGGGCCAGCCTCAGGGAACGAGCACTGCGGCAGCCCCCATCAGGGACAGATGTCGTCTGAGAGAGGTGAGCGCCTCACCTGGGGGATGAGTCAGGTCCCCTGTTGACCTGTAGCCTTCACTTGCCGCTCCTTCCGTGGGGGCCATCTCAGGGGAGAGGCCGCCGTGGGGAACTGGTTGTGGGTGTGCGTTCTCCATTACTCTGTGGTATGTGGGGATTGACTCCTTTTCCATAGAAACTGTCCTAGCATGGCTTCCTGGGCATGATGCCAACCTCCAGGAGGGTGGTGGGGAGGGAGCTGACTCTGAGAATGACATCGATGTTTATGCCTCTGTGGGAGATAAGATGGGCTGCTGACCACAGGGCCTTTGCTTTATCTACAGTGTAAATATGCCCGGTCCCCTTGCCCTCAGTGCCCAGTGTGTTATCAGGAGAACTTCCTGGAGGAGGTGCTCATGCACGTTCCACCCCTGGTGTCGTTTTGCAGAAATCGAGAGGCTGAGCTCTGTGCGTGCACTCAAAGGCTGTGGGGTTGATCTCCTTCTCAGGAACAAGTCCTGAGCTGGAGTGATTCCTGGATACGATGCCGATTACAGTGGAGGGGTACTGGCGTCCCTGCCCCTCCCTGGGCTCCGTGGGATGGGGAGCTGACCAACGGGCACACACCTGGCAGGAGGTGTTTGCCCTCGGGTCTGCCGATCTGCATGTCCCACCCCTCCCTAGGACGGATCCCAGGAGACGAGGCCAGGCCTGAGAACCATAGCGATGGACCTGCCCAATGCTCATGTTTGGTACTTAAAGCGAGGTTGCCCTTTGTATATTCGGTTTATTGACATAGAATATACAAGGGCAAGCTCTCTGTGAGTATCAAACCTTGTCTGGGAGTCTTCTTGGACCTAGTCACACTCAGCGAGGGATGCGGTATGTGTGTGCATGACTGTGCGTGTCCATTTGCTGTGTGGCGAATCGCTCAATGGGTTACCGCTCTTCGGAGGGGACTTCACGGGTGCGTGGCCGACTCTAGGGAAGGCAACGGCCCAGGCAGTGTCACTTCTCCCTGTGATGTGTGGGTGGGTCAGGAGGCATGCGCTGTGTGTGTGGTCTGGGTCCCGCGAGGGCCAGGTCAGCGTTGGCGAGGGGCGGTGTTTGTTGTCACTGTTGTGATTTCGGTCCGTGAGCCTGCACGCTTATGCTTGGTGCGTGCGCCCTGGTCCACTAACCCGCAGCGTCTAATTCATCCCCAGGACTGCGCCTTGAAGACGGACCAAGTCCTCCCAAGGCAGTGGCTTTCTTTTCCGTGCTAACCTTTGGTACTTGGAGAGTGGTTATCCCTGTCCTGTTCGTTTTACTCATGTCGAATCGTACAGGGTCATCCACTTTTTCAGTATCAAGAGCGCAGACCGTAGAGTTCGATTTCCTGTGTTTGGATCCCGCCTCTGACACTTACTAACCATGCAACATTGGGCAAGATCTCATCGCGCTGTGCCTGCTGCCTCGCCTGTCGGAGGGGGGTCGTGGGGGCTGCTGGGGGCTGATGGAGTGAAGGCTTGTACGTGGCTTAGAGTAGAGCCTGGCGCTTGGCACGTCCTAAGTGGTAGCCGTTACGCTCACGTGCCGTGACCTCGGTGTTGCTGGTGGTGGTGGTATGTTCCCTCCTTGGAGTTTTGGAGCAAGGTCGAGATGTGGACATCAAGCCCTCCCTCAGGTATGTGAATGGATTGTCGAGACTGGAGTGGGGGCCACATTTATGCTAGGGGCCCCCCCGAGGCTCTTCATGGGGAGCAGCGGAGTCCTTCTCGTGCTGGCACTCAGAAACATGGCCAACTTCGGTGGGGTGGGCAGGGCAAGTGAGAACATTCACTCCGTGTCAGGGGGACAACCCTTGGGTTCTTGACCTCCGCCGCCACCCACCCTCTGAGGGCCTTTGGGCGTGGACGCCAAGCTGTGTGAGGAGCGGGTTCGGGGAGCTTGTCCCCCCAGTGCTGAAAGAGCGGCTGTCAGAGGTGCATGGGGCTTGCGTGCGTGCGTGTGCGGTGTGTGTGTGCGTGCCTGGGTTTGCTGAGTTTCGGTCACTGTCCAACCCTGAGCCAGAGACCTGGAGGTGCCGGTGTTCCTGTCCACGCTGTTTCATACTTGAGGAGAAATTATCCTTGGTGTGTTCGCTTTGTTTGTGATGCATCATACAAGGACAGTTTCTTTTTGAGTATCAAATCCTGCCTCACAGACTTCCTGGACTTGATGGCCAGTTCCGTAAAGGGCTGCGTGCGGCACCCCTCCCCAGGGCTCATTCCGGGCTGGGGGACGAGCGAGCATGCACTTGGCTCGTGGTGGGGGCCCTGGAGGCGGGGCTGAGCTTGGCCAGGGCCCAGTGGGCTCCTTGGTGCCGCCGCTGACTTGCGTTGGTCACGGGCAGGTGTTAGGCGGGGCACGGCATTCGAGGCTCATCAGTCCTGCTTCTGGGACATGAAGCCAACCTCAGGGACAGGGCGTTGTGTGAGTCCCGAGGATGTGACTGGTCCCCCAAGCATGTGCCTGACTCTCAATGTGTGAAGCTGACCTGCTAACCCTTATTGTCCGGACCGCCCGGGAAGAACTTTCTGGAAGGGACACTGACTTTGAAGAAGATGCCAAGCTCTTCTGGATGGTGCAGTTCTTTGGTGCTTAAAGAATGGTTGTCCGTAGTATGGTCTCTATATTCATGGTGATTAATATCGGACAACCATTGTTTTAGTATCCAAATTTGCTTCAAAAGTTCTCTCAAGCACAGTGCTGACTTCAGCAGGAGGACGTCGACTCCTGCCCTCCTGTGGAGCATGACTGTTCTAAAGATATAGAATAATTAGTTCAGTGGCCCTGGGATGCAAGCCATCAGTGTGACTTCCTTGCACTAATACTGGCGTTGGGGTGGGAGGGACCACTTGGAAGATGTTCAGCTAATTTTCCAACTGTCTTTATCTTCTTGTTCTTAAATATTAGCCACGAGGGGTCCCTCGGAGAGTTGCTGGCTCCAGGCATCTCTCTAGGCACCTAGGTGGTGGACTGGGGCACCTGGGTCCCACGTCCCCTGGTCTTTGGCATATATCCTGAGCATGGAAGACTTCCTAGGGGAGGCGCAAACATTCAACACACTATGCTTCCTGCCACTCGTATGGCTCAGTGCTCCTGAGCAGCTGTGTAGTGAAAGTTCTGTTTATCCTCAGCCACGTGCCTTCCTTTGGGCCCACTTTATCTTGGACTCTCGGATGGAACACAAACTTTGCGAATAAGACATTGTGGTCAGTGGCACCTCTGGGGTGTGTGTGTGTGTGTGTGTGTGTGAGTGTGAGTGTGCGTGTTCTTGTATGTGTGAAGTACTAACTAGAACAGTGTTCCTCAAACCATAAAATGCTTCTAAGATTTTCATCACCTAGGGATCTTGTTAAAAGGCAGATTCTGATTCAGGGACCAAGATTCTGCATTTTTAGCAAGTTCCCAAGTGATGCTAACGCTGCTGGTCGGTGGACAACACTTGGAACCGTTCGGGGCTGGATCTCATGTGCCTTATTTGTGATGTGCGTGCCCGGGTCCCCCGCATTCCATATGCCATCCCTCCTGAGAGAGCCTCCTGGAATCAACACGCTGCTCTCTGGTTCGTGAACAACAGTGATCTGTGATGGGCTCCCTGGATGCATCAATGTCATGAGATTACTCTTCTTTAGAATCGAATCGTGCCTCAAATTGCTCCTCAGATACAAGGCTGCGTCAGGGAGAGGCCCCGAGTGCCTGCCCAGAGCAGAACCTGTCAGGTGCCGGGTCAACAGCATAACTGATGGCTTGGCCCCTCTAATTCTATACTCCTTCCTTTGCAGTCAGTCTGGAGGAGATGTTCCTGGCACCGGGGCCATCTTGCGGCAGAGACCTTGTCTCGGGGATCAGTGACGCTCCATTTTATCAGAAGAGGTATATCTATGACACACATTCATCTGCTGACTACCTCTTGTCATCAAATCCCATCTGCCAGGAATCCCTGGAGCAAAGTTTCTTGTTGTTGCTTTGTTTCGTATAGAACCTGCCTTGGAAGTCTTTTGGGGCATGAACTTTGGGGTTTGGGTGGTGGTGTCAGGGCCAAGGGAGGCCCTGGGACCCAAGTGTGGGAGCGGATGGCTGACGCCAGCACCTGCGCTTTCTTCACAGCTTGTGAACGCCCGGCTCCCTGACTCTTGGGATTCAGCTCGTCCTGAGAATTCTCCAGAGGCAAAGGCACCGGTGGGGAAGAGGCCATGGTTTTCGTATCAGAGCTATTCAGGGATATTTGAGGAGAGGTTATCCGTGTTCTGTTCGCTTCATTCATCATGAATAATACATGGTTAACCTCTTTTTGAATATCAAACTCTGCCTCGGAGGGCCGCCCGCACAAGAGACGTGAGAGTGTGTGTTTCTGGTGTGTGATGTGAGCCAGGGGCCCATCCTGAGCTTCGTGAGGCATGCTTCCTGGAAGGGAGGCCGGCGGGGGGACGAGCCCGGGGTGACTTTGCCGTGTTTTTGCGGTGAACTTGCTGTGTTTTTTGATTTGTACAAAGTCGGCCCCATTTCAATGCCGACCTGCCTTGGAGTGAGGGTGTGGTGCCCGGTCTGCTCCAGAGATGGGGCCTCCGTGTCCACATCACCGCAGGGCGGCTCAGGGAATGCCTGACCAGTGAGCCTACCCCGCCGGGGGCTGGAGCTCCGCCCGGCCCCGAACCTCTTGGCCCAGCCCCTTGTAGGGTGGCTTCCCAGAGGCTGTGCTGGCCCCCCGGATACATTGTAGTTTCCACCCCACTGGGATCCTCAAGGAGAAGTCACTTCTTTCAAGACTTCTCTGAGGGCAGTCTGTTTCAAGGGTCAGATCCCACCCCGGAGGGCTCCCTGAACTCAGGGCCACCGTTTCTCCAGGTATGTGAAAGGGAGGCTGACTTCCACTGTCCCTTTGTGGGTCTCTGTGAAGTCACGGACCCCACTGTCCACTTCCTTTTCAGGTGACTTCCAAGAGGCAGTGCAAGCAGGAGGGTCTTGAAGAGACTGGCTCTGACTTGTATTCCTGTCCTGTGCTCACAATGAAGACGCACACAGCCGATGTCTCTTTTCCTCCATAGCTCTGCCCCGGGCAGCTCCCTGCATGCGGGGTCCAATTCGGGACGAGAACAGTGGTCTCAGGATCTCCCCTTGTTGTAGGGGAGGGAGGCTGGCCCAGACCCCAAATTTGGTGGAGGGTCACCACCCCAGGATCTGACCTATACTGAGGGTGACATCCTAGAGCTGCTGCAAAGCCCGGCTGCCGCACCCCCATCCTGATGCTTCTGTTCCACTTGTGATGACCAGCGTGGTCGGGTCTGTTGATGGAATGCATTCAGGATGGATGCATGTCGGGGACGCCAGCCTCACAGTAAGAAAACTGTCAGCCTCCGCCTCAGGTATGCGAGTATGGAGTTGACCCCGGGGTGCGCATTTTTTGGTGAATGTGTTCCCTGACCCACTAACCCAGAGAATCCGTTCCACCCTCAGAATGAGCAGGAAAAGCCCCCGAATTGAAGCAGGCTTTGGAGATGGGATGGCCATGTTGTTGTCGGCGTTCGGTGCTCGAGGTGGGGCCACCGGGGCGCTCTTTGGCAGATGTCGCATCGTGGAACTCATGCTGGTATCGTGGAAGAATGTGTCGAGGTGTCCCACCTGCAGGGAGGGGATCTGCGTCAGCCCCATCACACCGTCCGTGGGTGGAGAGTCAGCATGTGGGGGTCCACGGGCCCCCAGGACACAGCCTGTCCTTACGGGACTTCCGGGGGCCAGCCCAGCTCCATCCCACCTGTCATGAAGACAGAGTTTTGGTCTGGGGAGTACTGTATTCGTGGCCTAGATTACGTGGTCCTTCAGCTCTCAGTATCCCATCCTGCCCATGAGGCCCTCCCGCGAAAGGTTCTTGTTGGCAGTGCCAATCCAAGGTCTAGGCAGAGCTGATTTGACCCTCAGCATTCAGCCCAGCTACAGGAGGAGGCAGGGGGTGGGCACGGTGGGCTCCTACTCTGCCTCACCTGGGCGGGGCAGACACGGCGGGTCACTCCTCAGTGCTTTTTCTATTACAAGCACAATACGGCATTTCGTCCTTCCTGGATATAATTCCAACTTCACGGAGGAATGACCTCCCCCAGTACTTGAAAGAATGACCCATCGTAGAGCCCGTGCCTTAATTAGGATTAAGCCACATAGCTCCCTTCCGTGTATCCCACTGAGACCTTGGATGCTCAGCCCCTGGGGCTGAGTGGTGTTGCGGTTGACTGTTGGGGTTTCACCTTGTTTGTGGTTAATCACATTGGAGCTGCTGTTTTTCAGGACAAACTCCCACCTGGAAATGTGCCCTGACAGGACTCCAACGTGAGGGCAGGGCGTTGTCCATGATAGGGGAATGGATGGTTGATCAGAGAACATACATTTTATCAATGATGTATGTCAACTGATCCACAGTCCCTACCTATCCAGTGACTTCTCGGGACAGACTCCGGGAGAAGAGCTGGTGGTTTCCTTACCAGTGCTAGTACCTGGCCCTTGAAAAGACCTTCTCTTTGCTGGGTTGGCTCTCTTTATGCTGAGTCATACGAGGGAAAGTTTGTGTTTTTAAGTATCAATCTTGCCTGGGAAGAGCTGTTGGTCCCAGCCCCTTCCTGGGGGACAGGAATGCATGGCTGGCCAGAGAGCATGGGCTTTATTTACAACATGCAGCACCCAATTCTCCTAACCCTCAGTCCCCAATTCGTCCTTAGGAGGACTAGCTGGAGGCCAGGCCGACTCTGGTGAAGACACGGTTCAGCCGCGTTAGCCTTCGGTACTTGAAGAGTGGTTATCCCTGCTGTGTTCGCTGTATTTATGACGAATCATACAGGGACATCCAGTTTTTCAGTATCAAATACTGCTTTGGAGGGCCTCCCAGACAGCATTCCGCCTGCAGGGAGGAGGTCTTGGCTTCCATACCCACCCAAGGTATGTACATGGACGGTGGAGCATGGCGCACATGCTTCTTTCATGATGCCTGTCACTTGTCGCACCCATGACCAGAAGCCACTCTGTGCAGACAGTGGCTGCCTAGGAGGGCTGGACTGTGATCTTCTGGAAGGGGTGTTGGTATCTGCACCACCCATCATGGCAGGTTGACCAGTGAGAATCCCACTCACACCCAGCACCTGCTGCCTATTCCAGGAGAACCCAGTCCTCGCCATGAGATGAATCCCTGGAGACCACGCCAGTGTGAGGACGTGGCAGTGATGCTGGCTGATACCTAATTGGTCATCTTTATTGCATTTGCTCCAGGGTAGACTCTTTCTGAGTGTCAAATCTTGCCCAGAAAAGCTTTCTGGAATCTGTGTCAACTTTGGGGGAGACATGTTCGCCTCATGTCTTTCCGGTGTATGTGGAGAGAGAGTTGAGCAGAGTCCGCTCTTGGTTTCTGATGGTCTCACTTGCTTCCCTCTTCCGCAAGACCCAGCCCATTTTTATGATTGCCTTGGGGAGGGGTAATCTGCTTTGGCTGTGATGCTTTCTCAGTAGGGCTTTCTCTTTTCACGATCAGATTCTCTTGCTACTGGCATGACCACATGGTCCACGGATTGATCAACCAATGAGGAATGATTCTATCATTCCACAAACGATTGTGTGCATACTGTATTCTAGAGGATTCTAGAACTTAGCTACTTCCTCTGAACTGGGGGTAGAGTACAAGAGAAAGTCCTTGCTCATTATAGCCTGGTGGGAGAGATGGACAATAAGAAGCCAACTGTGAGATATAATTTTGTCCACTGTTGAGTGTTATGGAGAGAAAGAAAGTAGGGTAAGGTCTTAGAGAGAAGCAGAAATGGGATGGATGGTTATGTTCACTACAGGGGTCTGGGAAGTTCTTTCTGGGGAGGGGCAATGGAAACTAAGTGGGGGGTGGGTCAGGTGGCAATCTGGGATCAGAGCATTTCAGAAGGAGGGCAGGTTACGTGGAAAGCCCTCTGGCATCATTGAGAGAAAGGAAGAAGGCCAGTGGGGCTGGGCTGAGCTATGGAGGAGTGGCCAGAGCTGAGGTGGGGCAGGTGTGGATGTTATTCTGAGTGAGGTGGAGGCTGTGGGAGGGTTCCAGGCAGGGAGAGATGCAGGATCTGTGTTGAAAAGATTACTCTGACCATGAGAAGATGGAACCTGGTCCTACTGGTCCAGGGTTGTTTGGGAGAAGGTGGGTGAGTGACTTTTGATAGCATCCTTCTTGGAATTGCTTTCTTGGGTGGTTCTCTGGGGTGATGGGTAGTGGAGCCGGATGGGTAGAGAGCGGGTGGCAAGGGAGTGGGGGTCTCCTGGGACAGTGAAGAGCTTGATGAGCCTCCCTCAGATCCTCCTGAGGGTGCCTCGGGTCCCCGGGCTGGCCAGACTCTCCAGGAGCACCCTGCAGTGGCCATGGGAATCTCTCTGGAACTCCCCCAGTTTGGTGGACCCCACGAGTCGTGAAGGAGCTTGGCTAGTGCCTCCATGTGCTTGATGGATAATCGAGTGTGCTCTGTTGAGAAGTCCAAGGCCTCCGTTCAGAAACCCTTGGGTCCATGCACGTGTGGAGAGCCCTGACCTGTGGCGAGTTCGCACATCGAAGCACAAGTTTCTTCTCGTTTCTAAACCCTGCCCCTGAGGACTCAGGAACACAAATTCAACTCCAGGGAGGGGGGGCTGTGTCAGCACCCCTCCCAGGGAGGTGAGTGGACGGCCCCCCCAACCTCCAGCGTGTTCTCGGGACCCACGTCAACCGTGTCACTAACTCTCCGTGTCCAATCTGCCCGCAGGATGGCGTTTGGAGGCCACGACCCCCAGAGAAGAGGAAGGGGACCTCTTGTCTGTCTTGTCTCTGCCTTTCTGTGGTACTTGAAGAGAAGTTGTTCGTGGTGGATTCGCTTTACTTATGACGAATCATTCACGGACAACACTTTTTTCAGTACCAAATGCTACCTCTAAGGACTTCCTGGACACAAGGGCAACGTCCGGGAAGATGTGTTCGTGTTGTCAACCATGTGGAGAAGACAAGGATGGAGGGTTGGCCAGGGACACCGAGCTTGACCTAGCTGTAAGTCGTCTGGCCCACTAACCTGAGCGTCCGATCCGCCCGTAGGGGGCCTTTCCCTGGGCCATGCTAACTCTGGGGAAATGGCTGTTCTTCTGTCACCAGCGCCATCTTACAAGACCCGGAAGAGAGGTTTCCTGGGCCTAAGGCCAACTTCCAGAAGAGATGCTGGTGTGAGCATTGTCCAGGGTGTGTGACTGGTTGACCAGAGGGGCAAGCACTGTTCACCCTGTGGGCCACCTAGTCACCAACCCTCAGCACCCACCTCACCCACCCAGGAAGACTTCTTGGAGGTCCTGCCAACTTTGGGCACCGCGGCAACGGACTTGTGGCGGCAGCTGCTCGGCGGACCTGGACAGCCGTGGTCGGGAGGGTGTGTTCGCTTAAAACGGGGTCACTCATCCGCAGTAGCCCCCTCATCGCCATCACTACACAGCCTCCCCGAAGCTCTCCGGGACGTGATGCTGCCTTCCGATGAGAGACCTGACGCGAGCCGGCCAGCTCCTCTCTAGGGTGCGTACCTGTTCACCGAGCACGCGTTTCATCCAGTGGGTGAGGCAGCTGGTCCCCTAACCTGCCGCATCCTGTCTCCGCACAGGAGGACCCCGCAGAGGCGAGGCCCACCCTGGGGAGCAGCCCTGGTACTCCGCACTGTCGGAGTGGGGGGGGGGGGCACCACGATGTGCTGCTTCATGATGGCCGTCGAATGGTGTCCCCTCTTGCAGGAGGACTCACGGGGTCCGCCCCGCCTTAGGGTAAGTGCGTCTCGGGTGAGCATGCAATTAAAGTGGTAGTATGTCACTCGGCCCACTACCCAATGTTGTCCCGCCCATCCCTTACAGGGCTCCGGAGAGGGCAGCTGCCTGCGCGGGAGAGGCAATGGATTCTCGCCAGCATTCACTTATGGTACTTGAAGAGAGGCTGGCCGTGATGAATTCGATTCATCAAAGCGAGTCATACACGGCTCTCCTCTCTTTTAGTGTCAAATTCTGCCTCGGAAGGTGTCCTGAGCCAGTGCTGTTTCCCAGGTAAGGTGCCTGGACGGCTGAGCCCCGTGCTTTCCTGAGGACGCATGCTGCTGACGCACTAACCCCAGAGGCCGGGCCGACCCGAGGGCCACTTCCTGGGGCACCACCGCCTTCAGGATAAGCTAGAGAGGCTGTTGGGAAGCCCTAACTTTTAAAAAAACTAACACTGAAATACACCTGGCGAGCTCCTTTTACTAGCAGACCCAATGTCGGAGGGGCATGGAGAAGCATTTTTATGAGTCAGTTCTTGGGATTTAGGAGAAACCAGGAAACGGCCCCTGTGATCCCTGGTTTACTAACCTGCAGCAGCCTCGCAGCCTCCAGGGAACTCCCCTAGGGTGATTCCAACCTTATCAAGGAGGCAGTGGCTAATCTGTCTTTGCAAACGTGTGGTCTTTCCAGAGCTCTTTGCTTCATTGACAATGACCCACACGTGGCTGACTTTGCACTGTTGAGTGTTGCTTGCATGGGCAGCCAAGTGCAGGAAGTGGTATATTCCTGTGCAACTGATCCCGGGTTAGTGAACCAGGAGTTGGCCGGAATGCATGGGTTTGACTTGGGGATGGAGCCACTTGGTCTCCTCATCCTCAGTGTCCCGTCCACCCCTCAGAGGCCACTCCCATCCCAGCTGCCCAGACCTCGTGGATGCAGGGACGCTGCGAGCAGCGCCACCTCATGGTGCTCGGAGGGAGGTTGTCCGTGGTGAGTTCGCATTATTTAATGATGCCCAATACACGGTCGATCTCTTTTCGGTACCACATCTCATCAGGCGTCTCCTTGGAGCTGATGCCAACCTCGGGGAAGCCACACTCCTGTGGGTCCCATGCCAATGTTCTTGAACCTGCAGCAGGCCCCTCGGGAATTAGTGGCTAGTTTGCCCCTAGTGCTCCTTATCCTTGTTCAGTCCGTTCATGGAGGACCTTGCCAATTTGGGGTGAGAAGCATGTGATCTAGGACCCTAAGTGACTGAGGGAGTAGGGGTGTTCAGGATGCTTCTGGATTGCTTTTTGTGTTCTAAAGAAAAGTAGACAGCTGCCTTCTCTTTCAGTGCTAAATCTTGTCTTCGAGGGAGGATTCCTTAGATATACTGGCAAAGTCAGGAAGGGTATTGGTCTCAGCAGTTTTTCTGGGCTAAGTGAATGGGTGATTCACTACATCTATTGACCTGGAAAGTGTACGAAATTTGAGGACAGAGGGCAGTTCTGTTTTCAATTTCTTGTTTTTTCTTTCGAAAAAGAATATTTTACCATAATGCCATATTTATGAAAATGACACATGCTCATAATAAAAATTCAAGCAATGTGGAAAAATGTAAATAAAGAGGGGAGAAAATTGCCCAATTCTCTGTGCACCCAGAAATAACCATCAGCACTGCAGAAATTTCAAATACCTGTCTGAGCAAATATGCAAATAGAAACGTCTATTTAGACAAAGAGAAAAATATTTTATAAATATGAGATCACACAGTACCTGATCTTTTTATTAAAAAGGTTAACTCTAATTTTACTCAAATTTAATATAAAAAGTAAGCCGAAGAAAATTGGAAGAATTGATAAAGGTCTCTTGCTCTACCACAAGAGGTATTCATTCCTAAAAGATCCCTCTAATATGAAGGAAAATTTTTATTGTGTAAAATGTCAGCTGGTTTGGATCATCATGTTTTTAATTGTTTCAATTTCACTGCTAGTTGTGAAATATAAGGAAATCAGCATTCTTGCATTTTGATCCACCTCCTGCTTTTTACAATGTAATTTTCCCATTATAGATTTTTGCATTTTGTTCTATAACCATGATTCTTGCAGGTGTTTAATCATAGTTTTATATTTAAATGGATTCATTACTGACCACCAGTTGTTTTGTTTTGTTTTTTCTTAAACTAAGCCTTCTCTATTCTGGAGTTTTTCATTTTAATTAATCTCTCAATGGAATGGATTTTATCACTGTTTCTTCAAGAATACTCATAGACACTATTGCTCAGTCCTTGCACATTTGAGAATCTCTGTCTCTTGCTTTTAGACATAAGGGACAACTTAGCTAGGTATAAAATTCTCAGCCTACTTTCTCTTTTTTTTTTCTTAGAGCTTTGTGGATACTGCTCCACTGTCTGCTACATTTAGTATTTCACTAGCTCTTTTGATGGGGCCTCTCTACGTAACTCCTGCTTGGCTGGACTGTATTGTCTGGTGGATCTTCATATACTTTGTTAGAAAGACTTTGGGTGGACCATAGTCTGTGAGGTCTTTCATCTCTGAGAATGTCTGACCATTGCTCCTAATACCTTGTCTGCCTGTTTTTTCAGATGTTCTTGTGGCCCTGTGATTTGTAGCTCTTTTTAATCACCTTAGTCACTTTAAAGATACTTACTGTTACTTTCTTTCAACTTGAGGGGTACAAGTCCTTCTCTTTGTTGAGTCTGTTGACTCCTGATTGTGCTTTTCTTCATGGGTTTCTGTAGCTTTTTGTAGTGATACTATCATCAGTGGGAATTAAAGTGTTTCTGTTTTGTTCCCTTTGCAAAAGATGGTGACATTACGGCTCTGTGTTTGGTTCTGTCTGGAACCCCAAGGCTTTCACCAGTTGGACCAGTTTTCCTACTCAATTGTTGGCTTAAAGATTCTCACACCTGATGGCTGGTATAAATCCTCACCACATCTTTGTCCTGGAGCTTTGTTGCTCACAGGAGAAGTCATTCCATCCACAGCCTAGACGGAAGCACACTCTCTTGTCATTTCTCTGGGCCCGCATAGTGTTCTAGCTCTCCTTTCTCTTCCAGATCTCCACACTTCTTGGGCCCAAGGTCACATCCCCTCTTCTGCTTGGACAGTATGACCACAGACTCTTTGAGTCTCCAGTGCAGGGTCCCTTAGGTCTCGTTGGTGGCAGGTTGCAAACTTGTCACTCTGAATTAAATTCTCTCTTCATTGGCAGCAGATCGTTTCCCTTCCTTTCATTCCTTTTAGCTGTGCATTTATTTACCAGTTGATTTTGGCTGTGGCTGTGTTTTATTCATCATTTCTCTGCCTTTGTGGAGGAGAGGGTTCTCTGTTAGCTCAGTACTAGGATCTGACTCAGTCACTGGTTTTCTTTATCAACTCTTCTGAATCATATTATGCCTTCTTGATTCATAGCTAGTCGTTCCTTTGTTTCAAAGATATTTTCCTCTATTATTTCTATGAGTACTTTTCTCTTCTATGTGTTGGCCTTTTCTTGGGTTTCCTGGAGGAGGAAAAAAAAAAAAATCTCTGATCTGGCCCCACGCTGCCATCTTATCTGGAAGTCTCTGTTGTCATTTGCTCTTGTACTTGCCTATTTAAAATGAATCCTACCTGGATGCCCCCTTCACAGTATAATCTTCCACCTTGGCAGGATGCCTCGTTGCAGTTCCAGCTTCTGGGATGGACGTGGAGTCTGTACCATCTGCTAGGTATGTGAATTTACTTTTAACAATGGAGGATTTGGTTTTTGAACATATGTCTACTGGACTATTAACCCTAAGTGTGTAATTTATCCTCAGGGAGACTTCTTAGAAGTTAAGGCCACCTTTGGAGATGAGGCCATAATTCTGAGGTCAGTGTCACACCATGCATGATAACATCTGTATCCCACACTGTAGTTTTTTTTAACAATCAATATTGCGAAGTCAGCTTCCTTGGGATGAACTCCAGCTTTGGAGGGCTTCCTGGACACAAGGCTGTGTGAAGAAAGGATCCCTACTATCAGTTGTGATGCTGATGGGAAAGGGGGAAGTGTTCCTTGCTGTGATCAGAATAGTGACTTCTCTTGCGCTTGACCTTTCCACATTCAAATCCCCCAGAAGTGCTTCTGAGATACCGTGCCAAGCACTGCGAAGGTGTTGACCTCTGGGCTACTTCAGGGTCTATGATGGGATGACTGAGCATGGCACGTGTACTTCCTGCATGACTCTCATTCTGCTAACTCTCCGTGTTTGCTGTGTCCTTAGGGGGACTTCCTGGGGAAGGCCAACTTTGGAGAAGAGGAATTGGCAACTGGTTGGCATGAATCTACAGTCCTTGAAGTTAGGTTATCCATGTTGCCTTTGCTTTATTTATGCTAATCATACATAGTTCACCTATTTTTCAGTACCAAAGCCTGTTGTGGAGGGCTGTTTGGGGCAGGGTCCTACTTCAGGGTGAGACCTCAGTGTCCATTCCTCTCTGGGGTCAGTGGCGGGGGGTGGGGGAACCATGGACCAGAGCTGACTATAGAGTGTGTACCATCCTGACTCAGTGCACCCTGCTCTGCACCCTCTGTGTGATACATCTGTGGCAAGATTCGTGGAGGCGGTGCCATCTTGGGAAAAGTGGGGCTTTTCTTCCCAAAGCTTCTTGGCAGCCCTTGAAGACGGGTCTTCCGTGATGTACTCACTTTATTTTCTGACAGATCTTACATGGCTGACCTTTTTTTACATATCAAAACTAGCCTTCAGGCACCTTGGGGTGATGCCAGCTTCAGGGACTCGACTTGGCGTCCACACTCTTGACTGGATGGTCTTGAGCACGTGCGGGTCTTCCCATGTGTGTGCCACCTGCATCCCCACCCCCTCAGGGGTTACCACTTACGCACGACGCCAGTTTCCCTGAAAAGGCAGTAGTCTCGTCGTCGAGTCTCTCTGTGTTTGACAGGAAGTCATCCCTGTGCTGTCTCCTCATGTGTAACAGGTGATGCCCCGCAGCCTGTCCCTCCCTGCATGGCTTCCTGGAAGGGGCGCTAATTTCAAGTAAGGGGCAGTGGGTCCGCATCTGCCGGCGGGGCCCAGCTGAATGGGGCCAGCCCGCACAGCGCGCATCCCCCTCTTGGTGTCGCCAGCATCCTCACTCCGTACCCCTTCCGTCCTTAGGCCTGCTGTCTGGGACGTGCCGGAAGCTAGCACCTTAGTCAGGTACTCGAATGGAGGTTGTCCATGGTGTGTTCATTTTATTTATGATGAGTATTACATGGCCAATCTCCTTTCAGTACTAAATTCTTCTTGGGAAAAACTCCACAAGGGCACGTTTCATCTGGTGCCTGTCCACGGTAAGGAAACGGAGTGTGTACCCCATGACAAGTGCTTTATGTGTGACAATGTCACCCGGCCCAGAATTCCCAGGAATGATGCTGACCTTGTAGGGGAGACAGTGGTTTTCTGGTCACTGTTAACCCCTCCTTCCCTGGAGACTCACTAGTGAAGAAAGCTTATTTGGTAAGCCTCTGTCCTGTATGAAGTCATCTTGGACATGGGACACATTCTGGGGGAGGGGACCTTTGCGCTATGCCAACAGCCTGGCTGAGTGGAGGGCATACACTTTACATATGCATTGTGTTAGGATGCCTTCAAGTGTCCTAGTCCTCAGGGTGCAAAGCCCACCCTGGGGAGGTGGGGCTGGGGGTGGGGATTTCTTGGGTCATGAGAATCGAGGTATTTGAAGACAGGTTTCCACGGCATGATTTGTTTATTCCTGGTGCAAGATAAGAATCATTCATAGCATGTATGATTTACCTTATGTTTACGAGCTTTGGGATCTTGGGCAAGTTACTTAGGCGATCACCTCTGTGCCTCAGTTTACCCATCTGTAAAACAGAGACAATGCCTACTCATAGAGTAGGTATAAAGCCTCAATACGTGTGCAGAGTGTTTGGACAGTGCTTGAAATGTAGTGCAGTTGAAAAAGAATTGGCTTTTGGGATGACCATTATTACTATGTTGCTGTTCTATCATAGACCTTCCTTTATCATTCTCTTGCCCACCAGAATGCGAGCTCCCTGGGGGTTTTGCTTACTGCTGTGTTCCTCAGTGCACGTGGTAGATGTGATGTTGGATGAATGGATAGTGGCTGGTTGACACATTTTCTTTATCAAGTGGCTCTCCGAGGCCCTCCTGGAAGGAAGAGGGAATGAAGGACAGCAGCAAGCCTCTGTTTCCCCGATGACGCGGCCGGTTCGCCCTCGCCATGCCAGCTCCCCCACTCCAGGAGGAGTCCCCAGTCTTCAGGTCAGGGACCCCACAGGCTTGGAGGCTGGAGGTCCCTGCCGTGGCCACAGTACTTCTAGACAATGTTAAATGACCGCTCCTTTCTCTGTGTTAAATTCCCATGCAGGGCCTGCCCAGCGGAGGCGCCAGCTTTGGGATGGGACCTGGGTGTCTGTGCCTCTCGAGGGTAAGTGGCCAGATGCTGCCTAGATATGGGTCTGACTTGTGGTGCGTGTGCTCAGAGCCTCCCCCAGCCCCCTGCTCCCAGCTGAAGCCAGGTCAGGGGATCACCCGGTGCCATGTGAGCTGGTGCATGATGCCCTCCCCTCCGACAAGACATGTTCTGATCAGGTGTGGGAGGCTCCCGGGTGCAGTGCCAGGCTAGTGCCAGGGAGTTGGGGGCGGGGGGTGGAAATGAGCAGCTAGACCCTGAAGGCAGCGCTGCCCTCGGTGAAGAGGCGTCTTGCTGGTGCTCTTGCCCCTGCTGACCTTTGACCCTTGAGCAGAGGTTGCCCTTGGTGAATTCGCTTTATTTATGTTGAATCACACAAAGGCAACTTTTGTTTGAGTATCAAATCCTGCCGGTGATGGCTTCTGGGGCCCAGTGGCAAGCTCAGGGTCTACACCTCTCCCATGAACGAGAACGGATGGTGTGCGTGTGGGTGGACAAGGATGATGTGGATCAGAGAACACAGGTTCCGTTCATAGCGTGGGTCACCTGGGGCATTGGAAGGCTGGTGTCAGTGCTCAATCTGCTCCAGAGCTTACCTGGGACCCTCCTTACCTCACCGGTCTGACCACTGATCCCAAAGACATTCTGCCTGCCCCACTTCTCCTCGGGAGGAGTTTTGACCTTGTGGGTTAGTGAAGAGTTTGCCCTCAGCAGCTGGAGAGGCCGCGGCTTCTCGTTCCCTCTGTCTCGCACAAAACCCCTCCTGCGTTCTGTCTGTCTGTCTCTCCGGTTCCTCTCCCTGCGCCGCTCCTCTTCTCCCTCTCTCTCTCTGTCTCGCCATCCCCCTGCCCACCAGCACTCTCCATTTTCTCATGGGTTAGGGGATGAATAGAAGCTGTCAGTACTGAACCCTACTTGTATTAAGTAACAGTGATAAAAGTAATCAACACAAAATAACACTAAACACAACGGAAAAGTCGCCGCGTAAGACATGCTCAGTTGTCTACAAATTGGCAGAAGAATCTAATTTTCTCGACAACGTGTCAGCTGCCGCATCCGACCTGGGGCCACAGAGCCCTGTAGGCGTGGCAGCCACGGGAGGAAACGGACGGCAGCGCACTCCCGACGCAGCCGGGCGGACGCAGACACGGGCACACTGAGGGATCCGATCCCCGTGCAAATTTGTAAATGGAAAAGAATTGATCCTAATGAAGATGATTTGGGCGAAAATAGCAAAGGGAAATAAAAGAAACGAGAACAGCTCAACAGCATAGCCAGGGAGGCTAAACAGGGAATTTGATTAGTTTAATGGAATTCACTGTGAAAAACACGATTTGTATGAAAATCAGTGTCGGCACAGTTCTCATTAAGGTGGTTAAATTCGCACGTGTGGCGTGCGGTCCGTGGGGTCAGCAGGAACACGGGGGCCGGGCACAGTGTCCTTTATGCGTCTGACCTTTTCTTTCTGTCCCAAGTCTTCCCAGAGAGCTTCCTGAGCGGGCTTGCTGACGTCAGGGGGGACACGCTGGTGACGGGGTGCATGTTGTCACCAGCGTGTGTGCCTTCTCAGTGCTGGGCCTCTCCTGATCTGCTTCCTCTTGGCATCCCTTCACCCCCTTGCGGAGCTCTGGGCGACACGCTGACTCCCTCCACAAGTGAGGCAGGAGATCCTTGGTCAGTGGGGACAGTTGTCATCAGTGCCGTTGTGCAACCCACAGGAGGTGTTGGCACGTCCCCAGGCCCCAGGCCGGCCCCACAGACCAGCCGAGTGTCGCTTGGTCGCGGAGGCTGGCCTCGTTTGGGAGGTGGTCCTGGAATTGGTGTTTCTAGGATCCAGACCGTTGCCCGGGGTGTGAAAATTTGTCCTTTGCTGGCATGATTCGTGGATGACCAGCACTGTCTGGTGGATCTCTTTCCAGATCAAGCCCTGCCTTGGAGGATTCCCAGAAGCCACAGCACCCTCAGGAGGTGGCCAGCGGCTGGAGCCCTCGCCAGGGTAGGTGCATGGGCGCAGCCCCAGGACATGCCCTGAGTGTGTTGGTGATGTATGTCATCTGGTCCAGTAGCCGCTGCCGCCCAGCCCATTCTCACGAGCCCGTCAGGAGGTGATGTCAGCTCTGGGAAAGCATCTCTAAGCCGCAGGTCAGTATCCATGGACAGGGACGCTTCCATACTGCGTTTTCTTTCTTCAGGACAGACCTTGGGTGGCCGGTTCCTTGCTGCAATGGTAGCAAGACCCAAGGGCTTTCTGAACTCCTGCCAACATCAGGGAAAGGATTCTGCTGTCGGTCCCACTCCCAAGTTCGCAAAATGGGTGGTGGGCACAGAATCCAGACTCTGCTTGTCGCATATGTCATCTGCTCCCTGGCCCTCTCTGGCCAGTCCATTATTTGGGGGCATATTCTGGATCTGATGTCAACTCTGTGAAGAACCAGGGTTCTGATACCAGAGCTGCTTTGCCTTTTTTTTGAAGAGAGATTATGTTTGGCTCATTTGCTTTTTTCTCCCCCCACTCCTCCTAGCCTTTATTTTTGGTGTTTTGCTTGCTTTGCTTGTGAGGCTAATCAAATGATCAACCAGTTTTCTTTTGTATTAAATCGCCCTTTGGAGGACGCTGCGGGGGGGTGACGCCTATACGGGGCTAGAGGTGGTGTTGGGGGCACCTCGGGGAGCGCAGTGCTGGGCGTTAGCACCGCGCACACACGCAGTGCCCCCTGGAGGGAGGCTTTGTGCTGGCGCGGGGCCTGGGGTCACCCTCTCCGGGGTCTGGGAAAGAAGAGCTGAGGGCAGGCAGGGTGGTATCTTCGTCAGCTGTGCGTCAGACCCATCGGCAGATAGCCCCCGTGTAGGACAGTCGGGCAGAAGGGCGCCTCAGATGCCCGTCAGCTCGCCTTGGGGAGCCCTCTAGGGTGGTGCGCCCAAGCAAGGGCACCCCCTTGCCAGCCTGAGATCCCCCCACCCCCCACGGCCCTCGTATTCACTTCGGGGAATGGTCTCTGGATCTGGCGCATTCTGGGAGGGGATGGAATGGTTGGCCTCAACGGCTGGCGGGGGCAGGGGAGTCCGGTAGAGGGCGAAGTTCCGGCCCCTGAATGCCCAGCGTTCAGGCTGCCCTTGGGGAGGGTCTTCTGGAAGCACAGCCACCTTGAAGCGTCTGCCTTAGTCCAAGCGTCCAAGCCTCTCCATGGTACTCGGGGAGAGGTTACCCGAGCAACTTTGCATCTGGACGACGAATGTTGCTCGGTGAACCCCTTTTCGGTATCAAATTCCACCAGAGAGGCCGACTCGGAGGCCGTGGCACCTCGGGGAAGAACGTCGGTAGCAGCACCGCTCTGGGGTACAGGACGGATGGTCGACCAGTTGGAAAGTAATTGTTTCGAATGTACTTCACCTGGTCCACTAGCCGTCCGTATCCACTGCAGCCCGCAGGGCCCGCGGGCCCGGGCCCGTCGCTCCTCAGCTCAGCACCTCTCCTGGTACTTGAAGGGAGATCGACCGTGTTATATTCGCTTTATTGACTTCGAATAATACATGGTTGATCTTTTCTCAGTATCAAATCTCACCTTGGAGGATCTCTTGGACATGAAGCCCTGCGGGGGCGGGCATGGGGCTGTGGGGGGAGGGGTCTGTGTCATCGCCCCAGCGGGGCGCCCGGGGTGGAGGCCTGGCCGCCTAGGCTGGAGGGGAGGGGCGGGGCAGGGCAGGCGTGCACGGCCAGCCGGCAGCCCCTCACCTTTCCTGTCTGATCCACCCTCAGGACGGCTCCCGCGAGGCGGTCACCACAGCAGCGGTGGCGGCCCTCGACGGCCCTCGACGGCGTCTCCATGGGTACTTGAGGAGAGGTTGTCTGTGATGAGTTCGCTTTATTAATGCCGAATATAACACAGATGGCCTGTTTTCAGTACCACCTGCGACTCTGAGGCCGGCCCCCTCCAGGGTACGTGAGTGCATGGGCTCTGTGAATGACCTGTGTCGCCCTCTCCGCCGACCCTCCACATCGAGTCCGCCCCGGGAGAGCTTCCCGGAGGGCCCGTGGGCGCTGGGGGTCTGCACCGGGGGAGGCTGGGCACGAGGCCCCGCTTGCTGCAAGGCGAATGGCTCTGTCTGTCCTCCGTGCCCCAGACCATGGAGGGCCCCCCACTGCGGAGGGCGGCTGCCCCTGTCCCCGGGGGCCCCCCTCCCCCACCGAGGGCTGAGCCCCTGCATGGCCTGCACCTGGGAGGCTTGTCCCAGCCACTTTGCCACTCACCGCCCTGCCTTGGGGACCCGCGCCGGCCGCCGCCCCATTGGGGGAGAGCCCGAGCTTCTGCTTGCTGCACCTGCTGCCCCGTGGGGTGCCTGAGGAGAGGTTGCCCGTGGTGCGTTCGCGTTCATCCTGACGCACAATACGCAGTCGACCCCTTTTCAGCATCAGATCCCACCTTGCATGCCTCCTGCTCGCGCTGCCGTCCAGGGAGGGGGCCGGGCCGGGGCCGGGGAGGGGGCCGGCGGGGGCCCCCGAGCATGCGCTGACCTCCAGCCCGTGGCCCCGGGGCGCGTGGTGGGCCGTCTGTGAGGAAGAAGCCTCCCGTCTGGAGTCAGCCCTGCTCAGTGGTACCTGAAATAGGTTGCCTGTGAGGTGTTCACTTTCTATACGATGAATATTATACAGTCAACCTCTTTCCGGTATCGAATCCCGCCTTGGACGACGTCCCGTCCGGGTGCCGGCTCCAGGTAGCAGAAGCCTCAGCGCTGGCCGACCTGCGGACTTGGTGTAGGGACCCGTGCCCCCCGGCCTGGTCATGTTCCAGCTCCTTTCGTTCTAGACGGCTTCTGAGGGCCACATGGAGTGGGCCTGTGGCTCCCGAGGCCCCCAAACTGGTCGCTCCTGACGTCCCCACTCGGGGCCGTTACCCCAGGGCTGGGCTAGGCCTCCACCTGCTGATTCTCCTTTCCCGAGGGCGCCCAGCCCTGCCCAGACCACCGCAGGGCCCCAGGGGTGGGGGGTGGGGGGTGGGGGGACGGGTCTGGGCTACTGCAAAGGGGAGCTCCTAGAGTGCCTCCAGGGGGTGACCCGAGGGTGTTTGGTATTAGTGAATTGTCTTCTGGGCGGCCGGAGGCTTTTTCTGCGCTGGCTCCCATCCCCGGACTGGGGAGGGGGGTGGCTAGACAACGGCCTCTCCCTGGAAGGCCCCTCTCTGCACGCCCTTCCCCTGGTGGCGTCGGTGCAGGCCTGCGGGCTCCCTGTGCCCAGTGCCAGGTTCCCAGCAGTGACCACGCCGGTGGAGCCCCATGGCTCCAGGGCCTCCCCTGCCCGGTCTGCCGGGCCCCGGGTGGGGCAGCTGTGTGCACCTGGCCCTCCTTTCTGGCCCTGCCTTAGGGGCCGCCCTCTCTGGCTCACACCCCTGCACGGGCCCCACCGGGGTCTCCACCTCCTGCTTTTGCCAGGAGAACCTTCCAGCAAGCAATCTGGCTCTCTCTGCACCGCCCAAAGCCCCTCCAAGGCACCCCCTTCCTCGCGCCCCCCTGCAAGACCCCAGGCGGCCCACCACATCCCCTGCCACGCCCTTCTTTTGGCGTTTACCCTATACCTACCCCCACTCTAGGTCCACCCACCCGTCTGTTGGGAGCTGGGTCCTGTGCAGCTGCCACTGCAGACTGCCTCATCCTCCCCCTCTCTAGGGCCTAGATGGGGATGTCCCCATCTCAGGGCACCCAGCACAGTCTCTTGTTCCAAAGGGATTGCCCCTTTCTAGAGCAGGGGTTCAGGATTCTGGAGGGGATGGAATGTCCTTGTTCGGCGAGGCTGTCCCTGACCCCCCCAGCCTAGCGCCCCTCGTCCTAGTCGCCCTCTGTCAGTACCCTGTTCCAGCTTTCCTCCTGGTCCACTGCTGTCTGAAATTACCTGCTGTTAATGTCTGCTTTCTCCCCCTCCTCCCCCAGACTAAGGTTTCTCAGGGCAGGGATTTTTTTCTGTCCTGTTCCCTGCTCTGTCCCCAGTCCTGGGACCCAGGCCAGGCCCATAATAGAGGAATGGCGAGTGTTTGTTGATTGACTAACAGATTCCCTAAGGGCAGGGGCCTTTATCAAGTTAATCCCCAGAAAAGTATGGGGGCACCAAGGAGGCAGGGAGGAAGACAGGAAGACAAAGCGGAAGACAAGACCGAAGACGTAGTGACGGAGCACATGAATATGGTGATCGGGTTTTAGAAATTCTTTACATTTGTGAAACGTTTGGTTTTCTGGCTTTTTCTGCCCCTTCCAGATGTCATTTGGGAGGGTTGAGGTTTGCTGCAACAGGGTCGGGTCAGCTGGGTCTGGGCTCTCCTCGCCACTTTCTAAGGGGCTCCCAGGACCCCCAAAAGGAGAGATGAGCCCCAAGATAATCCTGCAACCACCAACTGAGCGCCCCCTCCCCCCTGTGGCACACTGCAGTGCTCAGAGCCAGGTGCTCTGGGGAGCTCCGTCTGCAACAGGCTGGCGTGTGGTGTCAGGGCTAATATTTTATGCATGGAACTGACTAAATGGGGACATTTGGAGATGAAAATTGCTGTTAATGCATCCACACATCTTTGGAATATATTAAATGTTTGTAGGGGGCGGGAGGCGACATTAGCCTTATTTAATAGCTCCAATGTAACCATCTCCACACCCCAGCTTGAATAGCCCGGGTGCCCCCCAGGCTGCCACTCGGGGGAAGCGCTGGGTGGATCAGCCACCGCTTGAGAATTATGCATGAGACAAAATGTCAGCCCGGGGTTCAGCCCGGGGTACCAGGCATTCAGCGGCATATGTTCCAAACTCATTGTAGACCCAAAGACAGTGACCCCATGCTGCTCGGGGCAGAATTTCATTAAAAGCCAAATTACTGGTTTATCTATTGTTTGAGCAGAAGAGAGAATAAACAAAGGGCCAAATGAAAATGTCTGTCCCCACAGCGGCTGGGATGACAGTCGCTGTGGACCCTCAAGCCAGAGGGTCAGTGACTTGGGCTCATCTCCAAGGTGTTGTGTTAATCCAGTCATGGGTCTGAGCCCATGGGGTGCGGACTGTCTCCTGGGGCCCGCGTGGGCAAGGACCCTGGCTCCCCCCATCACGTCTCCTGGACACAATTCAATGAGCCACTTTGAAAACTGAGGCGCTTTAGTGCGTCTGGACCTATAGTCTCCTCGCCTTACCATTTTAAGGGGGGTTAAGCAGGGAAATACTAGCCGCCCTGAATAAGCTTCAGCCCCCGCCTGTCCATCAGCTCTAGGGTGTTTGCTCGTTGCACCCCCCCCCCCCCCAGCCTGTGTGGGAAGCAGCCTCTGTTTTTACAGTAAGGATGTGAGGCACAGAGAGGTGGAGAGACTCCTTCGAGACCACCCAGCAGGCACTCTGCCTGCTGAGAGCCACAGAGCTCTAGAACAGTCCCCCGCCCAAATTCTCTCTGCATGACAAGGTAGGCCTCCTCTTCCGAACACTCAGCTTGCCATACTTTCAATGGGATTTTCCCTGCACCCACCTGGCATCTCTCCAGTTGGGTGCCCACCCCACGACATGGGATGCTTGCAGCTGGGTACGGTCCCCATGGACCCTGGCTCCTGTCCGGCCCAGGGAGAGGACTGCTTGCTCTGTCAGGAGCCCCAGGGCCCAGGGGAGAGCTAAGGACCAAGGACCCACTTTGACTTGTGCCTTTCGCTACCACCCTGGAGAGCATTTGAGGGTTGTGTGCAAGTCTAGTCAGGACAGCTGGTGAGCAAGAGTGGGGAGCTCAGGCCAAGCTTTCTGGTCTCGACGGGGCAGGCCAGGCACCAGCCCTGCTCCCCCAGCCTCCCCCTTGCCCTGCTCGGCCCCCGCCCTTGTGTGCATCCCACTCTGCACAACTCAGGGGTTGGTCCGGTCCTGGAAGCACCATCACATGTCAGGGCTGAATGGGCTCCCCGAGTGCATTCCCTCTTGTCCCCACGCCCCACCCCTTCTGCTCACATCCTCACACAGGTAAGGAACCTGAGGTCCAAGAGCCTGGCATGCTTTGCCACAGCTTTTCTTTTGAGTGTTGTCTCAAAGTTCAGGGTCAGGACCCATCTCTGGCAAATAAGTAATTTCCTTCTTTGCAAAACTGGGGTGACCCTAGCACCCCAAGCCTGCAGAAACCCCAAGCAGGATTCAATACCTCAATAGCCACGGGGGGAGTGAGGCTGCTACCCTGCCACAGAGCTTCTAGAAGCCAGGCCCTTGACCCTGCAGTGTCGGCCTTGCTCAGCTAATGCCTGGATCGAGGCTGGCCACAGACACTGGTGCAGAGAAGGTGGGCAACACGCGAGCGTGTACTGAAGTCAGATCTCTTCACTGCCGGGAAGAAGCACACAGGAGGGGCTGGGAGGACGTCTGTGGAATGAATGAATAAAAGGGTGCTCTTTGAGGGAATAAAGAAGCAGAGAGAAAAAGAAGAATCTGGGGAAGATGGACGTAAATCTCCACCAAGCGCCACCAAGGTTTTGCAGCCAAGGCGGCTGACGAGACCCCGTGGAGGCAGAGGGGCCGTTTGTCACGGGGGGGGTGGACCAGGAAGCAGGGGTGGGAGGGAGGCTCGTTCATCATTTTCCCATCATCCCTGTGATGGGAGCCCGCGCCTGCGCAGCTGCACTTGCCCGCCCGGCGGCAGAGTGTGGGGTTGGGCGTGGGGAGGGACCCCAAGGAAAGGCATGCCCGGCAGGTGAGCCAGCGGCTGCGGGGCAGGTCCCAAATCCCCAGCGTGGCAGCAGAGAGGACAGGAGTCACTCCAGGCCACCTGACCAGTCACAGGGCAGGACTTTGGGGCCATTATGGCTGCTGGACCCAAATGGGTGCATGATGGGACATCTCAAAGCCCACCTCGTGTCCTTGGTGTGTGATGGTTGCTTTTATACCTTGAAGTCCCAGTGCCATTCCTGTGCTCATGCTGTACCCCTACCTGGAATGCCTGTCCTTCCTTATCGTTAAAGGCCCAGTTTCACTGCCGCCTCCTACAGGAAGACTTCCCTCATGTACCCCTACCCCCAACACACATACACAGAGCCTCAACCTGCAGTCAGATTATCAGTCCCCTGATTCTTTGGTCTACAGGTCGCCAGCTCTGCCGGGACAGGGGCTGTTCTGATTTGGTCATTGTGGGGCCCATGTACCCCACAGGACCTAGCCCAGGGAAGCTGTCCTGGGATGCTTGTTGACTTTGTCTTCCCTTGGCAGACACACGGGACGGGGCATTCGGCAGGTGCCCAGTACATGGAGCCTTTGGTTGATTGCAGCCATGAGCCAAGGGCTGGGCCAGAGGTAATCCCACCAGACCACTTCTGCCTGGAGAGATGTGGGCTGTGAGCCAGGGAGCCCGGTCTGACCCTAGAGGCATTCCTTGGGTCAGGTGAGTGCACATTGCAAGGACCACAAGGTGCCTCCCATTCAGGCAGGGAGCAAAGGTGGGATTTGCCCAGGGCACGTGGGGTCTAGGGGAGACCCAAGCTCATTATCAGGGTGGGCCTCAGGACAGAGATCATGCCCCCTTACTCAGTGTAGCTCCCCCAGGCCCTGAACAGTGCTCACTGAGTGAATGAATGAAACAGGGCCTCCTGACTCCTGCCCAGAGCTCCCTGCACACCCCAGACAGCCTTGCTCCAAGGAGAGGCCAGCTTCGCTCTGCCCGGCTGTGGAGAAGTGAGCAAACCCCACATGGGCTGCCGTGGGAGGGAGGCTTGAGCCGGCGAGGCCCCGGACAGGGGGGACAGCGGGGCCCTGCCTCCAGGGTCCCTGGGAGTGAAGGCCCTGGTCTTCCTTGGGGCGAGCCGCTGTGCACAGAGCCTGGGTGCACAGAGCCTGGGGTGTGGGAAACCTTCCAGAATGCTGCTTCCCACCATCTGTGATATCTTCGTTTTCTCTAACACTCAAAAATAGATGTTTCTGTTATGCTTCTCGTTGGCAGGGGAGCTGCGGGGCCTGCCAAGGCCTGGGGGAGCCCGCCAGCCTGCTGAGTTTTACTGTACAAACAGTTGGGGAGGGGGGTGTCTCTGTTAACTTGAAATCCCCGATCAGTAAACATGCCAATTTAAAGTGTAATTAACTCAGGCCGGAAAAAATTCAGATCTGGACTGCTTTTCACAGTTGAGGCTGTTTTTCTTTTATTTATTTATCTCTTTCCGGGTGTGGTGGTGTCTGTGGCAGGTTTAAGCCAGGAAAAATAGAAGGGGGGCTTGAGTGGGGAGGGGGCTGGTTGGGAGAGGAAGTGATGGGAGGGAAAGAAGGAGCAGAGGGCAGCTAGTCCGGCCACCCCGACGGCCCCGGGGGTCTGCATTCCCTTCCTGTCCAGGATCCCGGGTGCCAGGTGAGGAAACAGAAGCACAGGGAAGTAGGGGGCATCTGTCTCACTCAGATGCCCGTTCAAGCTGGGCCTGGAGATTCAGAGTCAAGGACACCGCCAGGGGGACCCCGGAAGCGCTCAGCTTGTTTGTGGCCTGGGCTCTGGGTCCTGCTCCTGACTCTCTGTCTCCCCTACCCTTTCAGGGGTCTCTGCTGTCGGTGAACCCACCTGGAGCGTCAGCGTCTTCCTCCCCGGGCTCATCTGCCTCACAGGACTCCCAGAAGGTCCTGCTCTTGGAGAAGGCTGATGGCACCCATGCCCTGGGGGACAGACGGACAGACGCACAGTCCTGCTGGACCAGCGCCCTCTCCTGCCACCCCCAGGAAGAAGGGGAGGCTGTGCACTCCCCACCCTTTAAAGGACCCTGAGTGGGTACGGGGCGGGGGGGCGGGGGGCAGATCCATCAGGGGACAGGCCTGCACTGTGGACTGGGGAGGACCATGTGGGCCTGCAGAGGACTCTGAGTGGCAATGAACTCAAACCAAAGAGCCAAAGACCCCAGCCCCATCCCCGCGGAGGGGCTCAGGAATTCCTGCTCTTCCTTTGCAAACACTTGGCATGTCGTTGGGCTATTTGAATAATAAATACACATTATAAAAATCTAAATACGTTTGTGTATCTATATATGTTCAGAGATGATGTTCATTAAGGGGAAGGTTTAAAAACAAAGGCCATCTGCCTGGGGCGGGGGGGGGGTGCTCTCCTCTAGAGTCACCAGCCATTGCCCAGCGGGGACCCTGCAGGGAGCATCTCCGGGAAAGGAAGCGGGAAGGGAAGCGGAGGGGTCCTTCGCGGCGGGGGCCACTCCCCGCCCCCGCCCCCGCCCCCGCCCCCCCCTTGTGAGCCCCGCGCTTCCAGGTGGGAACCAGGGCCCAGAAGACACGCTTTCCCGTCTGGGTCTGAGCCGGCTCCCCACCCCCGCGGCCCCCACCCCCACCCCCCAGGGGCAGAGGCCGAGCCCCCGCCTCCGCTCTGCAGCCTCCGCCGGTCACGACTCAGCCGGGCTGACTCAGAAGCGGCCCGAGCCGCGTCAATTACATAATTACCTGCCGAACCTGCCGCCGCCGCTCCGCCGGGAGGGCCGCGCGGGGCCGCGGTGACTCACTGTTCGCCCCAGAGCCTCGCGCCCGCGCGCCGCGGCCGCCTCGGTCTGGGGCTCGGCGGGCTGGGCGGGGGAAGGGCCTCCGTCCCCAGCTCTGCAGCCAGGGGGGCGCCGCCACCGTGCGGGGGCCCCGGGGCTTTGGGTGGCGGGGGCACCTTCCCCTCCGGACCACCCCCCGCCCTCTGCCGCCCCCCACCTCCCCCCCCCCAGCAGCCTTCCGGAGGGACCGGCCCCACCTGACGGAGGAGGACCGGGGCGCGGAGAGGCCTTGTTCCTTGGCCCGGTCCACCCACAGCCGGAAGTGCCTCTGGCTCTTGCCGGTGACCCCCCGCCCCCACCCCAGGGGAGCCCGCCGTGAGCCCAGCTGCCGGGTCGACCCTCGCCCCTCCCCGGCTGCTCCCCCTGGCATCCGCCACCCCTTCTCCAGAGCCCCTGGGGGGGGAGCAAACTCGCCCGTTGGAAAAACACTTCTCCTGACAGTGACTGTTTGGGAAGGGGGCGTGAGGTTGCCTTTCCGACCCCAAGTTCAGTGTACACACCTGGTGGGGGACCCTGTAGGGGGCGTTGTTTGTTTAATTAAAAAAAACCCAATGGGGCGCCTGGCAGGTTCAGTTGGAAAAGCACTGGATTCTTGATCTCGGGGTCCTGAGTTCGAGCCCCAGGTTGGGTGCAGAATTTACTAAAAAAAAAAAAGATAAAAAGAAAAACCTAATAGAATAGGTCTGGTGGGTGTGGGTTCCCATGAGGACCTAGGTTTGAATCCAGCCTTGTCACTTCCTGGCACTGAGCCTCCGCTTCCTCATCTATAAAATGGGCACACTGTCACCAACCTCGTGAGCCCGATGAGAGGTGGGTTTTAAGTATATATAAAGTGCCTCGTGCAGTGCTTGACTGGGTTAGGTTCTCCTTAAACTGGGGGCTTCCTCCTGGTGACCCATGGCTGGTTGGTGTCCCCGTGGATCCTGAAGTCATCACAAAGCTGCTGCCCAAAGCACCCTGGCCTGGGGGCTACCCCGAATGGTCCAGACCACCCCTCAGTGTTAGCCCCAGCATCCAGGGGCTGTAGCCTCCCCATCCGCCCCCTCGCTCTCAAAGGCACCCCCAAACAGAACCATGAGGGACAGAGCCGCTTATGCTCAGGGCTGCATCCAGGTCCCCAGCAAAGCTCTACACCAGGTCACAGAGGGTGCCAAGTGTCCCCAGACCTGGGGCAGGCATTCCCAGAACCCCCTACCCCCCATGACCCTCTCCCACTCCAAGTCTAGGGAGAAAGCTGCCCATGTGAGTAGCTCTGTCGGCGGCGGGGGTAGTGGCCTGCCGAAGTCACCTTTTGGGGAGGTTGTAGAGTGTGGCCGGGGAGTTCCCAAGGTCCACAGCCCAGCCCTGCCCCACAGGTCATGTCAGCTCACCCCACTCATTCTCACTTCTACATTTCCTATAGGGATCCCAAACAGACATGCTGAGGGGCTGGCTTCCCGGGAAGAGTCTCAGGGCCTGGTACTTTCCCTACTATGGCCCCAGCCCACCCCTCCCTCCTTCACACAGTCCCCCTGGAGCTGGCGCACTGTTCTAACCATCGTGCAACACTACCACCCTCTCTGTGCCCGGCCGTGCGCCCGGCAGAGCTGGCTGCTGCATTCAAACCAGTGGGAGAGAGTCCTGGTGACCCTCTGGTTACGGATCTGTCAGGATCCTGGCTCCGAGCTCACCCTGGGGAGTCACTTGCCTCCATTGGGGTTCAGTCTTCTCATCTGTAAAATGGGTGTGATTGAATCAGATTATGTGACACTAAAGTCCCAAGAGTCCCTTCCTGGGCCACTGCCCCACGTGACCCAGCCCTCCGGGTTCCTGGGCCACCAACTATCCAAACACCCCGCTACATTCTTAGTCCCCCTCCATTATCCAGGGAAGCCCCCCACCCCTGCAGTTCTCCCTGCATTCCCACAGTCCCGGGAGGTGGGACAGGATGGGGCTCGTACCCCCTCTCTCCCTGGGACTCCTCACCCCTTCTTCCGCTTTTCACCCCTTGCCCTTCTCTTCCCAATGCATCATCCAGCCGGAACTGGCCATGGAAGTTTCCAGGAGTTGCCTGGGGGAATTATGGCTCCCCAGAGGAAACAACTGGAATTTGAGAATCAGACCCCATTGCTCGTGAAGCTTCAGTGTGTCACCTAGGTCCAGCCCTGTGTCCTGGGGGCTGGGCCTCCCCTCCTCCCCTGCTGCAGACAGCCTTTGCCATCCCTTGCTGCAGCCCTACACGCGCTGTCCCTTCAGCGGATCCCTGTCCCATCTGGGAAGCTGGGGCCTCAGAGGGGCTCTACTGGTCCCCTGGGATGCAGACCTTTGAGAAATAGCCATTTCCTCCCGCCCCACCCCTGCAAAGGCATGCAGCAGGGTTCTGGGGGTGCAGGCACTGTACCCTGACAGCCCGAGTACAATGGTGAGAGCACTACTCCAGCTCTGTGTGCCTCAGGCTTCCCATCCATCAAATGGGGCTGCAGTGAGGATCGGATGAGTGAATCTGTGCAAGGAGGTGAATGTTAGCCATGAGATGATTCACGGCTCTCAGGGACCTGAGACCCTGTGACATAACTAAGGTGTCCCCCTTTACTTTTGTGGTTAAGACGGTGATATACCCCACTATTTATCTGCTCTCTTGCCTTGGTCATTGACCCGTTTTGGTCCTTGGAGCAGAGGTGAACTTCTGAGCAGCTCCCAGCCCTGACTTTGTTGTCTTGGGGACTCTCCTGCCCGGGTCCTGGAGGTGGGGAGGAGTGGGCTGATGCCTGCGTGGGAGGGCCCAGAGGTAGAAGTTCAAGTCGGGGTCGCTGAGTTAGGTGTTCATAGTTGGGGAGCAAGATGGAACTCAGCAGGGAGCCTGGCCCTGGAGAGGAGCTGGAGAATTAAGGACAGAAGGGGGTGCGCTGGGTTTGGGGACTCTCAGATGTATCATATGCAAACGAGCTCGGGGTCAGAGGGCAGGGCAGATGGACAGACAATGCTGGCTAGTGGCCAGTGCTGTGATTCAGGCTGGCTCCGGGTACAGCGGGAACCCCAGAGCTGGGAGAGCCCTGGCAGGGCAGCCCTCCCTGAGTTTGAGCCCCAAACCTCAGCGAGCGGGGCCGTGTCACAAGGCGTCTCTCACCCAGGAGCTCCTCTCTGTCTCCCCACTTGAGCCCCAATCCCCAGCTCTACCCAGCCAGCCCCACACCCCCACATCGACTTTCAGAAGATTGAGGAATATGTATGTAAATGATTGTATACACCACACACCTACTCTGCTCTGTGCACACATACACACACAGATGTGCACGTGAGGCTCGGGCCGTTCTATGTGTCTGAGCCAAGGTCAGGGACCCCAAGTGGGGTGCGAAGAGGTCTAGGAAGTTGGGCAGCAGAGATGTCTACTGGCAGAGACAGTAAGGAGCTGTGGATCCTGGTTGATTGGTGACTGCTGTGTCACAAGCTGGGCTAGAAGAAAGGTTTGGGGTCAGAGTGGACCCAGCTCTCTCCGAAGTGTGGTTTCTCACTGGTTCTTTCTGAGACTAAAGCAACCCACACTCTGTGTAGGTGCTCCTGGGTCACAGTGTGATGCCCCCAAGCCACAGGACTCTCTCATCTTCCCCTGGTCACTAATGAAGGTGACCCCACTCTGGCCTCTTGGTGATGAGGCCTCTTTTCTCCAAGGTGGGCGGTTCTTCCCCTCACTTCCAGTTCCCCTAATGGCCATGCTCATTTGTTTCCCGGGGCTCAGGGGGCACTGTGCCCGTTCTGAGGACTGTTTGGCCGGCCACACCTCCCCTTTGGTGGGCGCCCGGGGAGGCCGGACATCTGACGGAGCAAGGCCGGGGTCACACAGTGCCCGAGAATAAAACTGAGTTTCTCTCACAGAAAGAAAAGTTTGTTTTCCACAAGACAATTACATTTCCAGCCCTCAGTCAGGGGGATCGAGGGGCTGACGGCTTGAGGCTGCTCATACTTCACTGTCCACCTTAAGCTTAAGCAGCGGATGGGTCCGGGGACCGAGGGGTCACTGACGCTGCAGGAGCCCCAGACTGGGCTCCCCTGAGCAACCAGCCTACCTCTGCCACCGGCTTGCTGTGTGACCTTGAGGAAGGGACTCAAGCCCTCTGAGCCTTGTTTCCTTACTGTCTGACCTGGGGTCTTGGGAGAGAGACCTGAGCCTGCGCCCAGCACAGCGTGGAGTGGCTGGTGAGCGCCCTGTCCCTCGGAGGTCCCTGCCGATGTCCCTGCCTCTCCTGCCCCAGCCCCACACCCGGCTGGGACCCTCAGGGGAAGCTGAGCTCGGGCTGCAGCCGCTGTGCCCCAGGGAAGCCACGAACGGAGCCCCCGGAGGGGTGGGGCGCAGGGCTCTCGTGAGTCCCTGGGCAGCGGGGGCCAAGGGCCCCTTCCCTGCAGAGGCCCGGCTGGGTCTGGCGGGGCTGATGCTCGGCTCCTGTCTGCTGCCATCTTCCATTTGGCATCTCCCTCCGCACTGACATTTTCCTGAGGCCATTCCAGGAGGAAGGGGGCTGGCGGCCGCACAGCACCCGGCAGGGGTGTGGGGGGCGCGCCCAGCTTTACTAAGGCTGCCTCTTCCTGGGCTTGGGGCAAAGAGATGATGCTCCATCTCTCCAATGGGGGGGTCACTGCGTGGGTCCCCCGAAAAGCCCCACAGCCCCAGGTTTCCTGCTTCCCTGCCTCACATGTGCACCACACAGGGGTCCCCAAGCTAGAACCAACCCCCACCATGGCCCAGGGGAAGACCGGCCAACTGCCTCGCGTCCACATCTCCCCCCATGTCCCCTTCTCCAGGATCCTCTGAGTGCTGTGATTCACCAGAAGGAGCCGCAGCTAGGGGCTCGCCGGCCTCCCCAAGCTCCCTGGCACTTTGGACATAGCCTAGAACAAGACAGAGGCCATGAGTGTGTATTAATACTTCATGCATCAGGCTTGTACTTAGCCAGCGGGACCCCAGCAGCCCACCGCTCTGGACAGAGAGCTCGTGGTGCCCGCTCTCTCCCTAGCCGCATGCAAGCCCGAAGACAAAGGACTTAGACCCCTGGGTCACCCTCAGGGTCGGGGAGAAAGACCCCTCAGTCATGGCCTCAGCGTGAGGTGGGGAATGCACAGCCCCAAGACGCGGCCCACGGCCCAGAGGACATGCCCGACGACAAAGGTCCCCTTTCCTCCTCCCTCTCCCGGAATGCCCCTGCCTCCTGCCTGGCAGCTTTTAATATCACCTTTTCCCATTTTCCACTGAAAACCAGTCAGTCCGGGGTCGGGACAGCCACCTGCCTGAGGTCCTGCGGCCAGCAGGTGGGAGGGGATGCCACTCCAAGTCGGGGTCCCCTGTGGGAAGACAGGGGTGCTGGGCTTTAATGCAGGTCAGGTGGGCTCAGTGGCGGCCAGGTGAACATTCAGGAAAGGAGGGGGCTGGCGGAGGTCATTGCTGTAACTGACGCCCCGCCCCCAAGGGCACCCTCCCGCCTGGGGTGGCAGGTGGTCAGAGTAGCCAGGCTGTGGGAGCCCCCGGGGAGGAATCCAACCAGGGGGCCCAGGGAGGTGGATTTTGAGGGGGTGCTAGGAGTGCGTGGAGAGGAGCAGAAAACACTGAAGGCAGAGAAAAGTCCAGAACAAGGCTCAGCTGGCAGAGGCGGGGGACTGGGGCTGCGGGGGTCCCACCCTCTGCCGGTGACTAAGTCAGGCTATTGTTCTCTGGGCCGGTGGGGGCGGCAGCTGAACCGAGCCCCCTCCCTGGCAGCCCGGAGTGGTTCAGCAGAATTACCGAGAATGAGCCGCTGGTTGCTAATGGGCTTGGGGAAAATGGGATGCAATTTCGCCGGTATTTTTCAGGCCCAGAGCTATTGAATAAATGAAGTGCGCACAGCCCCAGTCGCTGACGCACCGCCGGCTGCTGGCGTCCTGGCAGGAGGCGGGGCGGTGGGCCTGTGGGGGCGGCCGGGCTCGGGGATCGGAGGGGGACCGGAGGGGGGCCAGCGCGGGGCTGGCGGGCCTGCGGAGCTCGACGTGCCTGGTGCGGGATGGGGGGGAGCAGCGGCGTGGGCGTAATGGGGGGGGGAGACAGACGCCCTGGCCCAGCACGGGGGACAGGGGACAGGATGATGAGAGAGGGGGCTGATGGGGGGCTTGAGGGGATCTTGGCCTTGCCCCCCAGGTGGGGGTCAGTTGCTGGGGGACCATGTGCCACTGTCACTCACAATTAGGGGCCCGCCCCAGGCGTGGGGACTTGCGGAGGCGTGGGCAGCAAGCCGACTAGGGCTGCTTGGAGGAGGCGGGAGGATCAGCGTGTCTGAACCTTGGGCATCTCCCGCCTGGACCCCGCGCTTCCATCTCGCGGCCCCAGGACCGCCTGGGGGCGGTGCTGGGGGCGTGCGGAGCCGGGGGCATCTGGCAGACTGCAGCGGCGGGACTGGGGGAGGCCCTGGGGGCTGCGCGGGATGGGGGGGGGGCCGGGGCTGCAGCTGGCCCGCCTCCCGCTCAGCTGCAGAAGAGATAAAGTCCACCCTAGGGCTCTCTGGTGTGGCAGAGGGTGGCGGACGTCCACACGGCCCCCGCGGGGGTCAGCTCCAGTCCCAGGGAGGGGTCCAGAGCTCCCACACCTGGATGGAGGGTGGAAGACCTGGTCTCCCCTGGATTCTCCGAGAATGTGCTGTGTGACTCCGGGCAGACTGACGGCCTCTCAGGGCGTTCAGTTTCCAGATGATAAAACGCAGGATACAGGTAGTAGGGATTCATACTGAGCCCTCACATCCAGACTAGGGCAAACACCACTTGCTCTTCTGGCCCCGTGGTTTCCAAAGCCCACAGGGCCCAGTTTGGACCCCTGCTCCGACGTGCTGGATCCCTCCAACACTTTCTAGAACACACAGCCAGGCCAGTGGCGGGGGGCGGAGTAGGTGCTTCCTAGCCTCCTGAGGCTCTCCAGGGGAGGACCTCTTCTTTCTCCCTCCTACTGTTCCTCCTCCTCACCCATGTCACCCTGGGGAACATGCCTGGGGGAGGACAGGTTGAGCTGTCAGCCTTGACCAATCACCACAAGGGAGAAGAGCAGCGGCGAACTTCAGAATCCGGGGCTAGGGGTCTGAAACCAAATCCTCGACAGAAGGTACAGTGAAAGGACCGTGGAGGCTGGGCATGCTGGGATGTCCTCAAGAGCCACCAAGCCCACCCGTTTGCCCTCAGGTTTCAGATATCTCTGGGGGTCCCTCTCCTCCCCCACCCTGCACCACCTGGCTCTGAGGTTCCCGGGGAAGGTGTTTCTGAGACTCAGTTTCCATATCTGAAAACTGAAGAGAAAAGGCCCGGGTGGGCAGACACCTGGGCTTTGGCCTCCCTGGAGGCCAGGGCCCTCACCCCTCTGCTCCTGAGAGTCAGAGGGCAGCGTCTGCCGGCCAGGCCATGGGCCCCCTGTCCTTTAATGCCCTCTAGCTTCTCGATATGCCCAGAGGGCCGGAGCCGTGTGCCCAGAGCCACACAGCTGGTGGGCGCATGCCCTCAGCCAAATGCCAGGGGATCCCACCCACAGCCCAACGAGCTGGGCTGGCCTCGTCCCCATAGCAGCGAGGGAGAAGCACGCCATGGGGAGCCCGGGGTTCGAGAACCCTGCTCTGCAGACCACGAGGAAGATGGAGTGACAGGGGCAATGCAGCAGCTGTCCCCCCCTTGAGCCCAGTGCGGGGCTGCTTCCTAGGCTGGGGGGGCGGTGCGGGGCACGGCGAGCTTGTCTTCATCTGCGCTTCCACGGAGTTGTGAGGTGGCCTTGCTTTCTCTCATTCCATCATTGTCTCCGAGGGGCCTTGTCTGAGCGTGGTGCCCATGGGATGGTTTATGCCCTCCAGGAGGACAGCACGGCCCGAGGGGCGCGGGGCTGGCTTCCGGTGGGCAGGGGGCCGCCGGGGTCTTTCTCAGCAGCAGAGAGTAAGGCCAAGCTCCCGCAGCTCGTGCTCCCCACTAGAGCTCACCCACGTGCCAGGCAGGGTTCCAAGCGCACTGTTTTTTTAGTTAGGATTGCTTTTTTTTTTTTATCCTCCTGATTTCTGAAGGTATAATTGACAAATGAAATTGCATATATTCAAGTTGTACAGTGTGATGATTTGATATACCTATACATTATGAAATGATTACTGTAATCAAGTTAATTGACGAGCACATCCCCTCCAAGTTACCGTTTCTGTGCGTGCGTGAGGATGCTGGAGAGGCGCTCGGCAATTTGCAAGTCTCTGACACGGTACCGTTACCTGCGGTCCCTATCCTGTCCATCAGATGCCCAGAACGTTCTGGGTGTACGTGGGAAGTGTGTACCCACTGACCCACATCTCCCCACTTCTGTCACACCCCGTGCCACTCCGCTCCGGGTTTCTATGAGCTCCGCCTTTTCTTTTTTTAGATTCCACGTAGACGTGATAGCATACAGCAATTGCCTTTCTCTGTCCAACTTCTTTCACTTAGCATAATGTCCTCCAGGTGGATCCAAGTTGTCCCAAACGGCGGGATGTCCTGCTTTTTTGTGACTCAGGGATACTCCATCGGATGTAAGCACCGTGTCTCCTTATCCATTCCTCCAGCAGTGGATACTTAGGCTGTCTCCGTGTCCTGGCTGCTGTGGATGAGGCTGCACTGAGCTGGGGGTGCAGGTATCTGTTCGAGATGCTGATTTCATTTCCTTTGCACATAGACCCAGAAACAGG
>NC_138377.1:3192061-3209883 GCF_054177405.1 Leptonychotes weddellii | reverse complement strand
CCTGTTTCTGGGTCTATGTGCAAAGGAAATGAAATCAGCATCTCGAACAGATACCTGCACCCCCAGCTCAGTGCAGCCTCATCCACAGCAGCCAGGACACGGAGACAGCCTAAGTATCCACTGCTGGAGGAATGGATAAGGAGACACGGTGCTTACATCCGATGGAGTATCCCTGAGTCACAAAAAAGCAGGACATCCCACCGTTTGGGACAACTTGGATCCACCACCTGGAGGACATTATGCTAAGATTTCAAGCGTTTTATGAATTTTGCTTTATTGAATCCTGACCACAGCTCCACGGGTGAGTGTTATTGTTCACCCCTTTTTACTGATGAGCAAACTGAGGCCGGGCCATCTGAGTGACTTGCCTGGGTCATAGAGCTGCTACGTGGTGAGCTGGAATTTGAACTCAGGCCCTTAGGCTCCAGAATCCATGCTCCTTTTTGGTGAGATGCAGCTTTCTGGCTGCACAAAGATGTCCATGTTCTCATTCGCAGCGCCTGTGACTATGTGTCCTTACAGGGCCAAAGGGAATCGCAGATGTGATCTTTAAGGACCATGAGATGGGGAGATCATCTGGGATTGTTGACACAGGCCTCACAGCATCACCAACATCCTTGTAAGCACAAGGCAGCAGGGTCCGGAAAGGGGAAGGAGATGGGACATCGGCAGCAGAGGTCAAAGAGAGGTTGGAGGAAGCCAAGCGGCTGGCTTGAAGACGGAGGGAGGGGCCGCGAGCCAAGGAATGCAGGCAGCCTCTGGAAGCCGGCAAAGAAAAAAAAAATTTTTACCTTAGAGCTTCCAGAAGGAGCGCAGTGCTTCCAATGTCTTGATTTAATCCAGCGAGAACCATTTAAACTCCTGGTCTCCATTTATCATTAGGTAATACATGTGGATTGAGATTTAAGATGCTGAGTCAAGCTCCCACTGACACCCTCCTGCGGGCATTTCCTCCTGATTCAGAGGAGGGACCCTTACCTATGTATCCCTATCTGCCTGGTGATGCCTCTTCTTCACTCCCCGGCTCAACAAAGGGTTCCTGTCCCCCACGTCCCTGTTGCTGCCCCTCTGGGCATGGCCTGGCCAGGCACCTGGCGCAAGAAGGTCAGGTGGGGGTGCAGGGACAGGTAATCTTGACTTAATTTGCAGGTGCTGGGAAGGAGGGAGAAAGGGAGCAGGATGGGGAGAGGCTCCCTGGGAAAGGTGCGGGAGGAGTGGCACCTGGATAGGAAAGGCTTCAGCAGCCGCGGAAGTGGAGCGCAGGCTTCCCCGGCAGAAGGAGGGACCTGTGTGAAGGAGCTGAGCTGCGACATGGCACAGTCGAGGCGAGGACCGACACGCACCTGCCGCTCGGGTTTCAGGGGAACCGAGGTGCACGAGGCTGGACACGAAGCACAAGGCTGGATAAAGGCCACTTATCACAAATATTGGCCAGCCAGGGCTGGGTCCAAAGACTGGGAAAGATGCCTTCCAGAGCCTGGAGACCATCGGATTCATCTGGAAACCCCATAATGTGGACACTGAGGCCCAGACAAGTGCCCGGGAAGCAATTCCTTACTCTGCCCAGGAAATTCTTCCCGACCATCTCCCCTTCCTGGGGCCTCTCTGTCCCAGACAGGGGCATGAGGGGTGAGCGCTCCCATTCCCAGGGGCTCCCCTGCTGAGGAGCCATGGACGGACCCCGGCTGGAGCAGTGGGACTCAGACAGCTCTGCTCTCTGGGCAGGGCCCTGGCCGGGGATGTTCTGGGCTCCAGAAGGCCCGCAGAGCCAGTGGGTCAGCACGGGATGGACAAGGTCGGTCCCCGGCCTGGTGGGCGCATAGATTTCGGGGGACCTGGCACTCACCTATCCATTGTGCCAAGAGGCTGGGCTGGCTGGGGCAGCAAGCAGCCTCAGTGCAGGCAGTTCGGGAGGGGGCGGGGAGCCACACATTTAGCACCCGGCAAAAACCACGAGCAAATTGCCAAGGGTGAGACATCACATAAACAGCATTTCTTGCAAAACCCTGGAAGTCACCCAGCCGTGAAGCGATGCCTGTGTGTGGTGCTGTGGAGCCTGGGGCCCCCTGAACAGCACGTCCCGCCAGGCTGGGAGCTCCCTAGATTCCTCAATGGCCACTTGGAAACAGAGACGGGGACCTAGGGGACAGGAGCCTCTTTCCACTCCTTCGGGTAGGAAGTGTTTATGGCCTGAGCTGGCCTAGCCTGGCAACCTCACGGCCGTAGCCTTCGGGGCCTGGCCTCTGCTGGGGCAACAAGACCGGGCTCAGGGGCCGGCCGTGGGCTTGGTGAGGCTAGCAGGGCTGGGGCTGCGTCTTTGTCTGCTTTGCTGGGCTTTCCTGGGAGGGCGCTCCTGCTCTTCCACGCCCGGGTTCACCTGAAGCTGGGACTTGAGCAGGGAGCCTGCATTTCTCCCTTCACTTAGCTCAGGGCTAAACCTCCTGCGTTCCCACCTGTCTTCCTCTCGCTGGGGGCTGCCCTGCTATGCACTTAGTGGCCGTGACTTGGGGTGGGTGGGGGGGTCTTGGGAAACAGGACCTAACAGCACCCCTCTCCATGGAAACCGTGCCAAGGGCTCAGTGGTCCCTGCAGAGAAAGTAGAGTGTGTGGATAAGGAAAGAAGAGAGAACCAAGAATTTAATCATTTTGAGCACCCACCCCTGGCCCCACACGCAGCAACATCCTTGCTGAACAGGGACTGGGTTTTCCTACTTGCCGACTGACCTGCTCCTCACTGGGCCACTTGAAGGGGTCGTCCAGGGCCCAAGGCTGCACTGGAGACCCCCAGATGTGCTCTCTTACTGGGTCCCCATCCTGAGCCAAGTACTTGGCATGCATGGTAAGCGGTGGCCACCACCCACTTCTCTGACCGGCAAACTGAGGTTTGAGCTGTTAAAAGCCCGGAGGCCTCCAGGGCAATGAGGGCAGGGCTGGGACCCCACCCCTGCTGATTCGGACCTGTGACCTGGGCTGACCGCGTGGCACACTGCCCCTCAGGCCCCTTCCACGCTCGCAGAACTGAGGTCCTCCCTGCCCCCTCCGAAGGACCCTGGTTCCAGGCATGCCCCTGGCTCGCAGCCTCGCTCTGCCTTATGCTCCCACTCCCGCTGCAAGCACGAGGCCACCATGCCTCCCCTCACGCACCCCTGCTCCCTGGCCTGCCCTGGGCACCCTCCTGGGCCGCATCATCCCAGAAGCTGGGGCACAGGCCTGGAACAGATCCTCCCTCCCGGCCTCAGAAGGAACCGACCCCCCTGACACCTGCATCTGGGACTTCTGGCCCCTGGAGCTGTGGATAATGCATTTCTGTTGTTTAAGTAGCCTGGTGGGTGGTACTTCGTGGTGGAGGCTGGAGCCCACTGAGCATCAGCGATCCCCATAGGCCAGCACGCCCAGTGTGCCCTGTCCTCCTTCCCGCCTTTGCCTTGGCGGTGGCGCCCCTGGAGACGCTGTCCTGTCTGTCTGTGAGGGGCCGCACCTGCCAGCCCCATCCAGGGATGGGCTGATCCCAGGGACCATAACTAACTTGGGAGCCTGACCCCTTGGAAGTCTGTGGCTTTCCTGCTGCCTCTTGGACCCCCATGGGGAGCTTCCTGCCAGCCTAGGGGTGTCCCTGCAGGGAGACGAGATGCAGCCTTGAGACCTTTGGGACCTCGGAGTGTTTGGACCAAGCTGCTCCTTGCAGAGCAATCATTCCCAAATTAACTGTAAAGGAATCAGAAACATGCAGATTCAATTTCCCATGAAATGTAAGTGGGTTTACAGATGTTAGGGAGTGAGTTTGGATCTTCTGAAGGGCATGTGGGCACGGGGCTGTGCTGGCTGCTCAGGCTCCGGAGACAGGTGAACCCCGCTGAGGACCGCGAGCTCAAGCCTGACTCCCGAGAGGCTGCCTGCAGGCCCTCCCCTGCCCTCCCAGCAGCCCCGTGATTGACGCAGCCCATTTCACAGATGGAAAAACTGACAAGCAGACTGGACAAGGCCCTGGCCTGGAAGGAGGTGCAGCTAGGATCTGGACCCTGCTTTCCCTGACTCTGAGCCCTGAGCCCTTTTTCTACACGATGCAGGTTTCAGGAGCCCTGGGGTGGGGGTGGGGGATCAGGGTGGCCCCAGAGGGATGGGTGTGTTTGAACGGGGCCTTGAGCAGGAGCAGAAGCTCACGGGGCCCGGGGCTGGTGGGGCAGCCTCAGCTGTGGCACGAGGAATGCTGAGGTGCTCTTGCAGGATGTGTTCTAGCAGGTTCCAGGCACCCAGACAGGCCTTGGGCTGCAAGCAGGCTGGTGTCTCTGCCATGGTCCAGACACACTAGGACGTGGGGCTGGGGACCGTGGGCCACGGCCCGTTGGTGTAAATGACCTCAGGTGGGGCCACACGCACCAGCTCTGGAATTTCTGTGACCGCCTCCCACCCACGCTGTCCTGGGCTTCCTGCCCGACACCCCCGGACAGCTCAGCTCCGTCCTGCTGTCCAGTGACTTTCCCCACAGTCCCGGCTGCCAGAAGGGCCTGCTGTAGGTCATGTGGGACCTCCTCCTCTGGCCAGGGGGATGTGGAAGGTAAGGGAGGGGAGGAAGGGGCTGTGAGGTCTGAGCGTTCCTGGGGGACAAGCAGGGATATTGTCACTAATGTCAAGGCCGGCTGAGCCCTCCCCGCCCCACTTTGCATATGTTGCCCATTTCTGATCCCCATGCTGCAGCCTCCCGAATGCACGAGGCTCCCCCACATCTGTGCAACTTTGCCCTGCTGCTCCCCCCGCCACCAGGCAGCCTTTGGCCTCTAGGGCTCAGCTCCACTCTGCCCGGAGCCTGCTGGCCGAGCGGCACCCTGTGTCCTGTCCCTGCTCGGGCAGCGCGGGGGGCACATGGAGATCATCATCTTCCCTCAGGTGCCGGGATGACATCACCGCCCCCCACCCCAGCACGCTGCAGCTTGAGGACAGTCGGCCTCTGCCCCCTCTCGCCCCCATACCTGCTGCTGAAAGTGACGTCACCCACGTCACCCACGTCCCTCCCCCGCCCCCAGGAACAGCAGAACTGGTGGCCAGTCTGTGGCCCAGCTCCCCTTGCCATCCGGGCCATCTCTGGCAAGTCGCTGAGCCTCCGTGCCTCAGTCTCCTCTGTCAGCGGAGAGACCCCCGGAGGAACGGGAATCTGTGGGTAGTAAATGCTCAGTGAAGGTTCCCTTCTAGAGTTCCCGGTTGTCCCTGCCCTGCCCCTCACCCTCTTCCTGTGAGCGGAAGAGAGGACAGCCCCCTGGCCCGCGTGGCCCCTTCGTCCACCCAGAGAGCTAACCGTGGGCTCTGCAGAGCCTGGAGGTCACAAGGGGCAGGGCCTCGTCACGGCCGGGGAGCTCAGAATCTAATGAGGGGGCCAAAGCGTGGGTGGGGGCGTTCTGATGGGGGGCCTGGAAAGCCTGGGGAGGGAGCAGTCACCGATGGGCCCACCCTGGACAGGGAGAGCCACCCAGCTCCCTGGGACACTCTTGGGAGCCTCTGACGCAGAGAGGGACAGAGACAGACAGGGAGACACACACAGAGGCAGAAAGATAGAGAGACGGAGAACACAGGCATAGAAACAGAGAGAGAGCCACAGAGGGAACCTCGGTTAGCAGTGACCCAGCTGGTCCTCTGTCGATCTGGGAAGAAGTGACCGGGAACGGTCAGAGCCAGGAGTCTGGGGACGCCTGCACGCCACACGCCACATCCAGAACCTCTTCCCCTGACGCAGCGCGGTCGGGTGCAGGTGCAGGGGACGGGCTGGCGAGGGGATGGGCGGTGACACTTTGTGCCACCTGCAGTCCTCAGGCCAGCTGCTGGGTGGCCGAGGACATGCTCTTGGCGGGCCCAGAAAGGGCCCTTTGTGGCGGCGGGTCCCTCTGCTGTCATTAGAGGCAGCCTCTGACCACCAGCCACAGCGGCCCGCCCAGGGCCACGGGGGGAGGACAGCTCTGCCACGCTCCTCCCGTTAAGGGCAGACCTGGGGGCTCATGGCGCCCCTGTCCCCACGCGAAGCAGGGCACACTCTGCCCCTTCTCCAGACGTGGGGCTTCTGGGGTTTCAGCCTGGGGTCACCTTCCTAGGCTGACCCTGGCAGCCCAGGGCCCCGTGGCAGGCGGCAGTGACCCCAGCTCACCCCAGGGAGGGGGGCAGTCACGTCTCCCGTCTGGCCCAGTGGCCCCCCTCAGTGCCTATAATTGGCAGGGCTACAAGGAGGGTTTTGTTGACCCCTCAGTGAGGGCAGGCCCACGGGGGGGCTGGCCCCTTTCATCTCCCAGGCCCCCAATTACCCCTTTCTCTGGCCCGGACCAAGAAGCTTTTAAATAGCAACAGTCAAGGGCCGAGGGGGGCCGAGGGGGGCCAAGGGGTGCGGGGCCTCTGAAGCTGCTCACAAAGGAGTGAACATGTGCCCCGGGAGACGAGAAGAAAGAGGCCCCACTTGGGTTTAAAAATAGCCGCCTGGGCCCTGTCTGGTCTTGGAACACCGTGAACCTTCTCTCGGGGGTGAGGCCCCCTTGCCCTCATTCCTGCCGCCCGAGGCAGGTGCCTGCCTCAGGCCGTCCCTGCCAAGACGGCTCAGCCACAGGGGGCGGTGGCGGCCAGCAGGGTGGGCCGAGGCCTCCTCGCCCTTCCCCGGGCTGCGTCCTCAGCCTGGGACGCCCTCCCCGCCCCTGGTCTTCCTGCCCCCTGGATCCCTGGTTTATCCTTCCTGAGCTAGCTCAAATCCCCACTGGGCACACGCCCCCCCCCCCCCGGCACACGGTCCCTCCCTCCCCCGGCACACAGTCCCTCCCCACCCAGGCAGCCCACCCTGGCCCCGTGGGCCACTGGCCACACAGACCTCTGTCATGATGTCTCCTGGGCACCCTGGAGGGCAGGGTTGTCATCTTGGCTGGACACTCAGAGAAGGAGGGATGGAAGAGGCAGGGAAAGAATGGATGAAATCCCTGCCTCCAGTTGAAATCCATCCTCAGCTTCCCCTGGCCTCATCTTTCTCCGTCCCCCCATCACTGGCCTGATCCCTCATCCTCTGCCCTGTCCGACCCGCCTCCATGAGTGCTCTGTGGTTCTGTCCCCTAGGGTGAGGACACTTTCTATGGCCCCCGGGGCCCATTCTGGGGCTCAGCTTCAGGTCCCGGTGTGTCTGTGTTGAGGTGGCACTGGGCCTCGGCCTCCTGCCGGCTTGTCTGCACCAGGGGCCACACGGCCCCATGGTGGCTGGGCCGCGGGTGGGTGCAGGCGGGTAGGGACCGGACGGCTACCTCCTGAGGGCCTCAGTAGCCCCAGATTGGATCCACAGTGGGAGCCCAGGGCCTGGCTGCACCCGCGGCCCCGTGGGCAACTGGACGGAGCCCTAGCTCCTTGGTCCACGTGTGCTTGGCAGAATACCGGGCCTCCAAAGATGTCCCTGTCTTAATCCCCCAGGCTGGTGAATAAGTCACATCACCTGGTAGAAGATCCGGCGCAGACGTGATCAAGGTCACGGACCCTGAGATGGGAGACGATCTTGGGTTGTCCAGGGGACCTACAAGGGTCCAAGCCAGGGGAAAGGGGACAGGGCAATGGAAGCAGAGGTTGGAGTCAGAGGGGGCTACAAGCCAGGGAATGCGGGCACCTCTAGAAGATGGATGCGGCTGGGAAATGGATGCCCCGCAGAGCCTCCAGAAGGCCTGGGCCCTGCACCACCCTGATGTTAGCTCAAGGAGAGCCGTTCTGGACTGCACACCTTCGGACGTGTAGGTTCACGTTCGTGTTGTTTTAAAAATGTGAAGTTGGTGGCTATGTGTTACATTGGCCAGCAGACTCCTACCTCCACCCTCAGGCCCCACTCCAGGCCCTCCTAGACCCCCGTCCCTGGGGTGACCAAGTGCATGGCCACACTAGAAGGCGGGGCTGCGGCTTCCCCATTGCCAGCCCCAAACTCTCCCCTCCAGAAAGTGGGACCATTTTGTCCCCCGGAAGAAAAGTCTGGAAGAACCATCAGTACCTCAGGGAGCTCCAGGCAGCCCCCAGTGGGGTTGCGTCCAGCCAGAAGGCTGTTTGGAGGCCACGTGGCCCTGCCCAGCCAGGACGGTCACCAGTGCCCGAGGCCTCCCCACACAGGCTGCCACTCACAGGAGGAGCCTCCAGCCTGATTGGGCCCTTTTGAGCTCAAAACTGCCACAGCACAATCAGTACCGGCCCCCCAGACACAACCCCAAGGCCAGGCCGGCTCTGTAGCTTGAAGCCCCTTCAGAGGGGGAGCTTTGCCGATGTGTTTGGGGTTCCTGAAAATGCCTCTGAGGACGATCACAGCCTGGCCTCAGTGTGCAGGCAACCCGGGTCTTGGCACAGACGAAATAATCTACTAGATTAGCTAAGAGCAGCACCTGAGCTTTCAAGAGCTGGGGATTGCTGTAATTTCGTGTCCACGTGGGAAAAGTAGGCTTGTTCCCTTCGGGACAAGACTTCCCGGGGGAGGAGGACCTGAAGGCTTGACTCTCCAGGGTCAAATCCTGGCTGTACTCACTTACCATCTGAACTTGGGGAAGTCCCTTCCTCTCTGAGTCTCAGTTTACCTGTCTGTAAAATGGGGATGATGCTCGCCTCTTGATGGTTGAATTGAGGTTGTGGATATGTTCCGCATATCAGGAAGGGATATGAAATGATTATTGTGGTTGTCCTTTTAGGTGGCTGCTTCTCAGAAGCTTATGAAGACCACTTAAAGCTGTTTATTTTCCACCCCCCCCTTATTTTGCTCATTACATTGGAAGGCTGAAGAAAATTAGAACTGGAAGGGTCTTGAGAAGTTATTAAGCCTGGCCAAAGCCTTAAGATGCTGTGGTTCTAAAATTGCCAGCCAGTGGGCAGGACTAAAACTCTGATTCTCTCTCCTTTCTCTCTCCCTCTCTCCCTCCATCCACCTGTGCTTCTATCCCTCCATTACTTCATCTACGCATCCATCCATCCATCTTTCCCTCCTTCCATTACTCCATCTATTCCTCACTCCTTCCAACTCCATCCATTTCTCCATCCATCCATCCATCCATCCACCCAGCTATCTCTCTCCCCACCCATTATTCCATCTATTTATCTCTCCATCCTTCCACCATCCATCCATCCACCTATCATTCATCCAAACCTCTGTGTCCATCCATCCATCCATTCACCCACCCATGCCTCTATCCTTCCATTACTCCATCTATTATTCATCACTCCTTCCTTCTATCCATCCATTTCTCCACCCATCCATCCATCCATCCATCCATCCATCCATCCATCCATCCAGCTATCTCCCCCTCCATCCATTATTCCATCTATTCATCTCTCCATCCTTCCACCATCCAATCACCCAACTATCACTCATCCATCCATGTCCATCCATCCATCCACCCATGGCTCTCTCCTTCCATTACTCCATCTATTCATCCATCCACCCATCTCTCCCTCCTTCCATTACTCCCTCTATTCATCAGTCCTTCCATCTCTCCATTCCTCCATCCATCCATCCATCACTCCATCCATCCATCTAGCTAACCCTTCACCCATTATTCCATCTATTCATCTCTCCATCCTTCCACCATCCAACCACCCACCTATCACTCATCCATCCATGTCCATCCATCCATCCTTCCATCCATCCATGCCTCTGTCCTTCCATTACTCCATCTATTCATCCTTCCACCCATGTCTCCCTCCTTCCATTACTCCACCTATTCATTATTCCTTCCATCTCTCCATTTCTCCATCCATCCATCCACCCATCCATCCATCCATCCATCCCTCTATCACTCCATTACTCCATCCATCCATCCATCTAGCTAACCCTCCATTCATTATTCCATCTATTCATATCTCTATCCATTGCACGCATCCATCTATCCATCCACCATTCACCCATCCACCTATCACTCATCCAACCATCTGTGTCCATCCATCCATCCAAGATCCACCTCTCCTTGAAGCATCCACAAACACTTCCTTTATGCTGGGCACAGGGAACCCAGACTGAGAGTCAGACCCACACATCTGGAGGAACACCTGGACTGCCACAGGAGGCCTCAATTCAACATAGAATGGAGGGTGGGTATGGGGAACCCACACCAGGCGGATTATACCAGGGTCCACAGAAGAGCTTTAGGACGGGCCAGGGGAGGGCATGGTTCTGCCAGAGCCTCCCCGGAAGGGGTCCAAACATGGGTTTCATGCAGCTGCCCAAAGGGCTAGAGCATGCAAAGGCATCCTCGCCCCCAGTCCAGCCAACCTGACAGCCGCCTTCCTTCTGCAATTTAATCCCCATTCCCATAGTGTCACAGCTTTCCTAGACTCGGAGACCAAGATAAAAACATCATAATAACCTCAGGGAGACGAAAAATACTAACAATCCCTAGTGCCAAGAAAAAAAAAATGAGATGCTGCTGCTTCCATCTTAATAAATTGTAAAATTTATCTTCTTGTGTCGATCCTCCCCTTCTCTGTTTCATTTCCAGTAGATTTTAATAAAAAAAATGTTGATAAAAATCAAAGCAACATAGTCAAAATAGAAAAGTTTGACATTTATAGATGTTGTTTATTACTTTAGTGTTTTAAAGTATTAAAAAGGCAACCAAAATTAGTTTCTTATCAAATGTCAAATTTTCACCAAGTTCTCGCCTACAAACTATTTTAACTTTGTTCTTTGGAACAAATTAAGCCTGGCTAAAGCCTTAAAATGTTGTTCTTTAGAACCAAATTGCGCGGCTGCAAGAGAAGGTGGGGAGAGACTCCGCAGACCCGCCCGGAGGTTTCTCTCTGCCTCTCAGCTCCACCAAAAATTATCTTGTTGTGTTGTCTTCCTAATAGGCGCTGAGACGGAGTCCGCTTTTCCTGTCCCCTTCCGCCCCTTACCCCGTTCTCAGGCATACCCGTGACTGCCCCTGTGCTTCCCGTAAAACACACACTCGACGGGCACTGCAGGGTCAAAGGCTCTGGCCTGGGGTGGGTCCAAATCTCCACAGCCCAGGGCAAGCACAGCTGCCCGCAGTGGGCTGAGAAAGGTGGGCTCTTGCTGGGGGCAACAGCCCTGGGGTGAGAAAGGTGGGGTCTCGGGGTCTCGGGGTCTCGGGTTGGAGAGTTGGATTCCCTGGAGCGGAGACCAAGTGAAACCAGCTTAAGCAAGAAGGGAGAGTGCTAGAAGGAGAGCAGGGCTTCTGAGGGCACAGGGAGCACAGAGCATCCGGGAATAAGCCCGTGGAGCCTGGAAGAAAAGTGGGTGTGACCAGGACCTCCATTCCTCTCAGAGATGGAGGCCAGGCTTCCAGCCCCCTGACGGCCATGGACATGTTTGTCAGGGGAAGAGGCGGTGGTGGTGGGGGGGGGAATCAGAGGAAGCAGGGTTTGAATCCACTCTGTAACACTGGGCCGTGTCCTGAGCCAGTCACGTCTCCCCCAGAGTCTTACTTTCCCGACATGAGGCCCAATGACCTCCCTGAGCCTCAGCTTGCTCATCTGTAAAATGAGTAGAATGATCCCCCAGCACAAAGGGGTACAAGCTCTAAATATTCATTCTTCCTGCTTCTGAGGCCTCCTCCAGTTTGGGGATTCTGCCCATCTGTGGCCAAGCCGGCTGTGTGAACCCAGGAGCCTGATCTGGAGGAGTCTTCTCTCCCCCTCGCCCCCCGCCAGCCCTTACCCCTACCCTGCTCCCCACTCTTGCCCTGCTGGCAGCATCAGGGTGCAGGGGCGAGACCAGGGACACAAGCTGTGAGCCCTCTTCTCTCTCCCCCTTGTACTCTCCACCACTCGGCCTCAAGGAAAGGCAGCCTTCTAAATTCCAGAACCTTCTGAAGGGGGTTGCATCCTCCTCCAGAGCCGAATCTCTTCCAGCATGCTCTGAGCTGGACAGCTGGAGGATGGAAGACAGGGAAGATAGGGATGCCAAGAGACACAGTATTTCCAGATGATTAGAGAAAGAGAAGCGAACAACGCCACTTGTCTCAGAAAAATCTGTGCAAACAGCTGTCAGGGAAATTTCTTCCCATGAAAGTCATATGAATAAGAAACAAGGGGAAAGAGGAGCCCACCAGCTTCAGAAGAGACTGAGAAGCACAGCAAAGACAATGGAACAGATGTTAGGGTAAGCTGCCTCTCTTGTAAACAGCCACCACGGGACCACCCAGGGCCCAGGGCTCAGCTCCACTCCTGAGACCCTCCCGTGGGGTCAGGGAAACCAGTGTACAAACACCAGGGTCTAGGAAGGGGCATGCCACTTGCTGGGGAGACCCAGGGAAAGCATGAATAAACTCCAGCTTTGGGTTTAGAAAATAGACTATATTCAGGGACAGCTAGAGATTAGTTATTTACACCATGCCAAATGCAGGAAATTGTGATAGATTATAACAAACAAAACCTCCAATTTTCAGTATGTCCTGCTTACTGAGCAGCTCAATGTGGATGCTCCTGGTCGGTGGGCAACCTTCCTCCATGGGTGACTCAGGGACCCAGACCCCTTCCATCTTGTGGCTCTGGCCTCCTCTGGGGCATCTGCACCCTCTGCGTACAGCCGGCAGCCGGGATGGGGCAGCCCTTTCTCAGAAGCCCCGGCCTGGAAGCCGCCCATATCCCTCCCACTCGATCCTTTGGAGAACAAGCTTGCGTCCGCGCCTGGAAGCACAGAGGGTGGCAAATGGGGACAGATTAGAAATGCAGTCGGAGCAGAGAGTCTACTAGGAGAACAGAGCCAGAGGCACCCAGAAGATGGGTGTGGAGTGGTGCCTAGGAGAAGTGGGAGACTCTAGGTGAGTGTCGCCCTCGGGGGACCCAAGCCTGCTCACTGCTCTTGCTGCCCCCCATCGCCTGGGGTTAGACAAACTTGTGGAAGTCTCCAGGCTATGTCAGAAAGCAGCTGGGCCTCAGGGAGGGCCAGTAAGTCTGAGGGCCCGGTGCGGGGTGGGGGTTCAGGGCCAGAGGGAGGGACCACCTTCAGCTGCTGACAAGGACCCCCTCCTTAACCAAACTTTACCAGGGTGCTCTGAGCCCCCCTCTCTTCTGGGCTTTCACCAGCCTGCCCTGGGCCCGCTGAGCCCAGCTTTAGCAAAGAATCCCGTGACGTCGGTTTCCATATGATATAAACTGTACATTTCATGTGCTCATTAAATTATACATCAGGCAACCCGCCCACCCCCCCCCCCCACCATGGCATCTGACCAAGTTCCTCTTAGGGATTTCCCATCCACTGACCCCTCGCTCTGCTCCTTGCCTGCAAATCCCCAGCTGTCTTTGCTGCCTTTGGGGTTCACTCTCTAGCCCCGATTACAATAGTCTTGAATAAAGTCTTTCTTGCCGGTTGTTAACTGGCCGAGTGCAAAAAGTTCTCTTTAACTCCATGAGAATCTCTTCATCTAGAACAGTCCTTCCAGGTCCAGTGTTGGCTGCTCGGGGTTAGGCTACAGAGGGGACGGTGGTTCAGGAGCTGGGGAGGTCCTGGTTGGCCAGGTGGAGGGGGGAGAGGCTGCAGGGGAGGGTCCGACGGCTGACTATTTGCTTGTCCTATGGCCCCAGGCTGGGGCCAGAAATTGGAATGGAGCACTTCGGGCCGAGTGTAGGACCTCCGGATCAGGGTAGAAGGGGGTCGACCATAGGAGGGGCCGGGGCAGGAAAGGCGCTCACCTGAGGCTCCTTCTGCCACCCCACAAGCCTGTTCTGGCCTCTGCCAGGCAGGGTTGCAAGAGCTCTGTATCTGTGCCCGGCTGCCACGGGGGCACGGAAGTTTCCCTGGGGAACAGGCCCCCAGCCCATCGCATGAGAATGCTCCAGGCCCGGGACCGGGGCATCCTTCTTTGAAGACTGTTTCTGTTTTTAAACCTCTCCCGCCCAAGTGCCAGTTAAGGCTATTTTTCAGGATCAGCCATTCACCTCGTCTGGCCCTTCTCAAAACCCTCATTAAATTGTTCATCGGCAGAAACCAAATACTTGGCCCCAGGGTATCCAGGTTTCTTGAGAGCCCCGGATGCCCCCAATTGTGTGGCCTCCTTGTTCGGGCTTTGCCCAAGAGTCTGGCGAGGGAACTTGGCCGGCCACCGAGATCTTGTTAGTGTCTTTTCCCTCAGAAATCCAGATCTGTCTTCCAAAACCACCGTCCCCCAGAGTTCATGAATATTCCCTCTGTTGACACACAAATGTGCACACGCACACGCACAAGCACACGTACACACACCCAGGCCCCACCCGCCGAGGGAAGGGACGCTTCCAGTAAGTAATTAATCAGCACAATGGTCCAGGGTCACAACCTTACAATGGGTGGGGAGGCTTTGTTGTCAGTGGTGGCGGGGGGGCGCTCCAAGAGTCTGGATGTTGGTGGCCCATGGCCCCTCTGCCCTCCCAAGGACTCCCTGGGGGCCCCCCTAGCCTTCTGATGGGGTCAGAAGGGAGAAGCCAGCCTAAGCTCCCTGGACTTGTGGGAAGCACTGAATTTGGAGTCAACGTCGGTTTCCTCTGTTGTGCCATAACGGGGCCAATTACCGAAACTTTCCCTAGACTTGGGGGAAAGGGGTGGAGGGTCAGTACATTTGGGGAGGTTCTTCCAAGGGGGAGCACAGGAAGGACCCCTCGGGGAGCGCTCCTGTGTTTCAGGCTCTGTGCTAAGGACCTTAAGTAAACATCTTAATGTAGCTGTCAACATAAACATACCCATTTTCCAGATAGAGAAACTGAGATTCAGGGAGTAAAGAACTTGCCCTGGGCCCCCAGCTAACACAGTGGGACTCTGTGCTGTGACCTGGAGGCCCGGCTAACAGAACTGGGCCTGGACGTGGAGCAATTCCTTCCTTTCTGGGGACAGGTGGTATCCAGAACCCCAGGGTTTCTGGAATAGGAGAGGAGGGGATGAGAACTCCAGAGGCTTCCTCTCCGAGAGCCTGGGGGAACACAAGGGGGCTGCAGGGAGGCCACATCAGTTGACCCCTGGCCTCTCCCTATAGCTCCTGGTTGCTCTGAAGGGTGGGGGTCCTTCAGTCTCGGTGGGAGAGCCAGCATCCATGAGCGTCCGCTCTCCTCGGCCTGGGGGTGCAGGCGGGCAAAGCTGCAGGCCTGAGGGAAGTAGCAGCCCCTGGGTGTGACCCCAGGGGCATGGAGGGCTTGAGAGAGCCCTAGCCCGCGGTCCACCGACCGCAGCATGGGTGGGCAAAGAAATCATGTGATATTCAGCAGAGGAATAGTACACAGCAAGGAACAAGAACGAACTCCTGACGGCCAACCATGCAGCTGCACCCCACGGGCCTGCTGTTGAGCCGAGAAGCCCACCCCAAAAGGGACCCGTCTTATATGATCATTTATATTTGCTCAAAACCAGGCGGAACGGATCTTTGGTGACAGCTTCACTGTTAACCCTTGTAGGGGGTACTGACTGAGAGGGGCAGGGGGCCTTCTTGGGCACTGGGAATGCTCTCTGGTTGGATGGAGGTTTCCCGAGCGTCTGCAGATGTAAAACTCATCCATCTGCCCCTTTAAGATTTATACACTTTTCTGCATAAGTCTCAATTTTTAAGTCTTCAAAAACTGAATCCTAATTAACCCCACAAAACAAATAATAGGACAGCCCCAGCCTCCTGATGACTTGCTTGTGGGTCTCCCCCAATGGTTCTTGGACCTCTGAATCCTCTGGAAGTCAACATCCAGAACCCCACTCCCACCCAAGAGGAGGTTCTAAAATGTGTCTCTGGCCCTGTGTTGGAGCCGGCCTTGAGATGCCTGGAGCCTGCTTCTTACCCAGGGCGCTTCAGATTTTCCAGATCCTGAGCCTTGCTTGAAGAATGCTTTACTGACAGTCTTCCCACCACAAAGGGCGGTTGCTTATGTTAGCTAGCACGGAGGGAGGCAAAGAATCCCTCCGAAGGAAGGGCAGACGGTCCTGCAGGTCTTGTGAAGCTGGGCTTGGTGGCGGGGTGGGGTGGGGGGCTCTGACAGTGCTGTCCCTCCCTGACCTGGGGCCCCCACCCCATGACGAGAAGCACCTGGAACATCTGGACACCACACCTTTGCCACCACCTCATGTTTTCCTCCTGAGCCCCCAAGGCTCTGCGGGGCCAGTCAGTGTCCAAGCAGGGCTTGGACCGTGTACCCCCAAACTCTGAGCCCTACCACACTGAGTCCCCCAGAATAAGACTCCCAGACCCCCTCTCCTCCGGACTCTGCCTCCTGACACCTTATGGTAGCTGCCTCTGCTCTGGGGACCGGCGGGGGCCGATGAGTACAAGCTGGCCCTGGGGAAGGGACATGGTCTTTCATTGTCCCTGAGGGTTGGAGAAATCAGGGGCTCAGAACAGACTATGACTTATCACTGCAGCAGCCGTGGCTGGTCACAGAGCACAGAGCTCCTACGCTATCATCAATGCCCTAGCCAGAGTTCCCTTCCTGTGGCAGGATTCGCCGAACCCACACCCCACAGAACCCCGAGGCATCTGTAGACTTCCAGGTCCAGCCCCAGCCCCAGAGCCTCACCCCAGATAACAGAGGGGGAACGGTTGTCCCCAGTGGTCAGAACGGCCCGCAGCGTAGGGCCCCAAACTCTGACCCTCGGCCTTAATCGTGTGTGGGACACCGAGCTCTCCAAGCAGCAGTGGTCAGACCTGGCCCGGGGTCCCTCAAGTGTGGCCTGAAGAGAAGGCCGGCCTCCTCACTGTGGCTGGACCCCTGGACATGGGGACAAGTCCTGGGAGCAATGTCCACCCTCCCAAATAAGTGCAGATACACACGCTCACGTGTGCTCGTGTACACGCATCCCACACACTCATGGACACACACAGATACATATCCCCACATACGTCACACACACGCACACGTGCACACTGCCACGCTCACAAAGACACACGCTCACACAGAGACACGCTCACACAGAGACGCTCACACAGAGACGCTCACACAGAGACACACTCACACAGAGACACACAGAGACACACACAGACACACTGACACAGAGACACAGACACGCATATCCAGACACACACACTCATACATAGACACATGCAGACACACACTCACATGCAGACACACTCACAGACACACACAAAAACATATACATAGATACATGCAGACAGACACATGCAGACACATACACTCACACATAGACACACACACAGACACACACTCACACAGACACACTCACACAGACACACTCACATGCAGACTCACTCACACGCAGACACACACTCACACAAGACACACACTCACACAGACACACTCACACAGACACACTCACACGCAGACTCACTCACACGCAGACACACACTCACAGACAGACACACACTCACACGCACACACACACTCACACACACTCACACGCAGACACACTCATAGACACACACAAAAACATATACACAGATACATGCAGATACATGCAGACACATACACTCACACATAGACACACACACAGACACACACTCACACAGACACACTCACACGCAGACTCACTCACACGCAGACACACACTCACACACAGACACACACACGCAGACACACACTCACACACACACTCACATGCAGACACACTCATAGACACACACAAAAACATATACACAGATACATGCAGACACATACACTCACACATAGACACACGCAGACACACACTCACACACACACTCACACGCAGACACACTCATAGACACACACAAAAACATATACACAGATACATGCAGATACATGCAGACACATACACTCACACATAGACACACACACAGACACACACTCACACAGACACACTCACACGCAGACTCACACGTAGACACACACACACACACTCACATGCAGACACACTCATAGACACACACAAAAACATATACACAGATACATGCAGACACACACACACACACTCACAC
>NC_138377.1:3179056-3191961 GCF_054177405.1 Leptonychotes weddellii | reverse complement strand
CACTCACACACACACACTCACACGCAGACACACTCATAGACACACACCCCCTCACAGGCACAAGTGTATCCAGGCACCGCTCCCACGTGAGCAAGTGCCCAGCCCTCCGGCACACGTGGTTTCTGGACCCAGCACAGCCTCTGGCACCTGGATTCTGTAACCACTGCTTCGTCTGAAGCTGTGGAGACGAAGTCGAGCAAATTCCTATCCTGAGCACTCTCGGCCTCAACATCAGCATCTGGGTTCCGTCCTAAGAGCCATTGCCGTAGACTGACTGTGTGTCCCCACACCCTAACCCCGCAGGGATGGCATGAGGAGGGGCCTTTGCCAGGGGACTAGGGTGCGAGGGTGGGGCCCTCAGGAATGGGATTAGTGCCCTTCTGAAAGGGACCCCACAGAGCCCCTTGGCCCCATCAGCCGGGTGAGGACCCGGGAAGAAGATGGCGTCTATGAACCAGGAAGTGGGCCTTCGCCAGACATTGAATCCTGCTTCCAGAACTGTGAGGAACAAATGTCTGTTGTTTATAAGCCCCCAGTCCATGGTGTTTCTGTTATAGTGGCTTGAACGGACTGAGACCATACCTGGGTGGGGGGTCTTGTCTGCCCTGGCCCGGGGAGAAAGGTGGGCCTTGGGTATGTGGACCCGCCGTGTGTCCCCTCTGCCCCTCTGTCCTCTTGGCTTCCCAAACCCCTCTAAAGCCTAGGCCCAGTGCTACCACGCTGCCTTCAGGGCCTCCTTGTCCCCCTCCCCCAGTTTCCCTGCCTGGGCCCTGCTCCATGGCCCTCCCCCACGGCCCAGAGGCCCAGAGGCCTCAGCGTGTCACTCGCCACCGAGGGACCTCTGCCGGCTCCTCTGCCGCCGGGGTCACACAACTGTCCCGCACGGGCAGGCGCGGGGTCCTGGGGACTGGGGGCTGTGCAAATCATCGTGTACCATCCCTGCTGCGCCAAGGAGCCCTCTGGCCCCAGCAGGGGCCCAGGTCTGCCCTAGCAGGTAGCAAATTCATGAGCAGAGGGTCCCGGAGCCAGAGTTCCTCCCACACTGGGCTCTGCTCTGCCTGCCCTGGCTACCCATCCCCTCCCTCAGCCTCAGCCCTTCGCACACCCAGTCCAGCCCCCCGAAAGCCAAACGCTCGCAAGTGCTAGCTGCCCCGGAGGGAGGGAGGAGCCGTGGGCAGGGATCTGGCCGGGGCTGGGTCAAGGTGGGAGCCAAGTCTCCCCGTCCGCCCCCTCTACCGCCAGCACGCGGAGCCTTCCTGTTGAACACGGGTTCCTCCTCGCACCTTGAGTGGGTTCTGACAGGACGGTGGGCCTGGGAGGTGTGGTGGGTACGTACGTCCACGCTCCAGCTCCCAGAGCCCGTGAGGGAACGTGACCGTATGGGCAGCGGGGTCTTTGCCGATGCAAGAAAGGATCTGGAGATGGGGGTCATCCTGGGGAGGCCCTAAACCCAACAACAGGAGTCCTTACACACAACGGAAGAGGAGACACAGGGCAGGAGGCCATAAGATGACAGAGGCAGGAATCCGCGCGGTGTGACCGTAACCCAAGGAACGCCGGCGGCCAGCGGAAGCTGGAAGAGATGAGGAACAATTCTCCCTCGAGCCTCAGGAGGGAGCGTGGCCCCGGAATGACGCCTTAATTTCAGACTCTGGCTTCTGGAACCACGAGTGAAGACACTTCTGTGGTTTTCAGCCCCTCAGCGTGTGATGATGTAGTCTGGCAGCCACGGACGCTAACACAGGGGGCAAGCGGATCTCGGTGCAGACCCAGGGCCTGACAATGCTCCTGTGTGACGCTGGGGAAGTCACTTTGCCTCTCTGAGTCCCTGTGTCCTCAGCTGAAGGCTCCCCTCCTCCGTCTTCCCTTCTCCTGAGGAGGGAACGAGACGTGTTCCCTGACGCTCCTCTGAGCCTTTGCGCCCAAGAAGCCAATTCCAGGAAGGAATGGAGGCCGTGCTGGTGAACTTGGAAGAGACCGTGGTCTGCCAGGAGGGAGCCCTGCTTCAGCCCCGAAGTGAGAACTTCCTCCCAGCGCTTGGCCGTGGTGCTGCGGGGACGGACAGCTCGGCAGGGAGACGGTTCCAGGCTGCTGAAGTCATGCTTATTGTACATGCGCCCCAGATACTGTCCTGTGGTCAGTTAGCCGCCAGTGTGGCGAGGGGAACGCAGACGGGCACCGGGCCGCCTCGGCTGCAGCTTGGCCTGGGCCCGAGGGTTTTGCCTTGGAAAGCAGAAGCCTGAGCTGCCTCCAGAGCCCCCTGCTCCTGCACCAGCCCCGCACCCACAGGACCCCTTGCCGCTCAGTCTGGGGGGCTGACGGTGGGAGGGGGGCTGTCCCCAGCTCTTCCTTGGACCCTGGGCCTAGGAGAACCCCACTCCTTTGTGGCATTCGAGAATGAGTCTGAGGGGGCCTCAGGGACCATGTTGGCCCCTCCCCATAATTTTTCAGAAGGGGGACTGAGGCCCAGGGGGGAGCAGCCAGCCAGGGTAAATCAGAACAGAGTCCCCCAGAGCAGAGGGGAGCATGGCCTCTAAACATGTCACCAGAGGCATTAAGATCTTGCTGCAGACTTTGAGATAGGGAGCTCGCCTCCTGGCAAGGCTGCCCCATCTACATCCCAGGTGACAGAAAGGCTTTGTCGGGGTCCCTTTCTCTAGGACCCCTCTTCCTGCCAGGCTCCAGAGAGAAAAATGCTTTTCTGTTTGCCACCGTGCCCCCAAAATGAGACCCAGCAAACAGTGGTCTCAGCCCCACGGCCCGACTCAGCCAAAATCCCCTCTCTGGGCCCCGGCTCCCCGACACCCTTGGCTACCTCCCGGGGCTGCGGGATGTGGACCCCCCACAAACGCCACAGTGGGAGGAAAAGTCACGGCCGCCACAGCCATTTACAGTAAGGAGGGTTCTCGTAAGCCGAGGTCATTTGCAACTAAAGGAGGGAATAGCTGGGCAAACGCTCCATGCACTTTGAAGAGGTTATGGATTCTTATTAGGTTATATATGTCCTGCCAGATGTCCACAGAAAGTTTCGCTGTCAGATCTTATGTAACTCATCGTGTCAGTAGCCATGCCCAGGTTCACGCTCCCCTAACCAGTCCCACGTGTCAAATGCACACAGGCAGGAATGAGAGCTGACACGTGTGGAGCCCTTCCACAGGAGGCCCTGGGCGGCAGCTGCCAGCGTCAGGTCACTGTCTCCACAGCGCCACGAGGAACGTGCTGCCGGGATTCCTGTTCTGTCTAGGTGAACAGCTGAGGCGTGGAGATGTCATTTTCTGCACGCACGCACACATGCACGTACTGCACAATCACATCTGACACACTGCTCGCGGGAGACCAAGGGGCACAGAGTTGTCGAATGTAGATGTGCTTGTATATGAATTTGCTAATTTGTTGATTTATTTCAGAGAAGGATTTCAGGAAAGGTGTGCACAAGGTTACATAAACCACACAGATACTGGCAAAGCCTGCAAGGTCCCAGCTGACACCTCTGCCCCCTTCTCTTCCTGGCTCCAGCCCCACGGGGTCCCTGCTGTTCCCAGAACGTTTGAGGTCCTTTCCACGCATTTGAGGCTTTGCCACCATGTGCATCAGCTGGCTCCCTCTTATTAATCAGCTGTCAGCTACAATGTCTTTTCCTCAAAGAGATCCTCCCGTGCACATGTGCCCACCACTGTCAGCAGCCCCTGAGGGATCGCTATCCTGGGATCCTATTTATGCTCACATCAAGCACTCATCACTAATTTGAAATGTTCTTGCTTATTTACTTGTTGACTCTTAAATGTCACTAGATTATGACCTCCCTGAGCACCAAGTCACTTGGCAGTTGCTATGACCCTAGCTCCTTGCACAGTGCCGGTATGAGGTTGTGCTCAGTAAGGGAATGAATGAATGAATGAATGAATGAATGAATGAATGAATGAACGAACAAATGAACGAATGACTGAACAAAATGAGAAGTAGGTAGGGAAGGAGAGGCAAGGGGAACACAAGAGCAGGGCAGCAAATGGAGCCGGTAACTGAGGCTGGACTCACCAAACGCCTACCTGGAAGTCCTATTGACTGAGCTTCCTCATGGCCAAGATGAAGAGAGAAACATGATCAGTCTACGTGAGTGACATGACGAGGAGATAGGCCAAACCGGTCAGGAAGCACCTAGCTGGTTTTGGCACCAAGACCAGATGGACGTTTTCTCTGAGAGTCCTCCTCAAGGGACCAACTTGTGATGTCACCCCCACGTGGTCACTGACCTCCGTGGGGAGCGTGGTGACACTTTTAACATAGCTGATTTAAAATGGAGCCTGATGGCTTGTGTCACAAGTCGGTTGGGACAAAGGTGGGCCAAGGGCATCTGCTCTGATGGTTGGGACGTCGGGGGAGACTATGAGTACCAGAGGAAGGGCGGCCCAGGGGCTGCGGTTGTCCCTGGCCGCTCTTGGGATAAGCAGAGGACCATGGGCCTGGCAAGAGCTGGGCTGCCTCTCCTCTGAGCGGTCTCCTACGGCTCAGGAACAAGCATAAAAGGGGCAGAACACACTCTCATCCCACGCGCAGCAGGAACTGTTATCTTCGGAACAGCGGGGCCCAGCACCCGGGGTCTCCTGGCAGGTAGGATCACGGGGCAGGTTGGATGGACGTCAGCCTCACTATGCCGTTTTCTCAGCTCAGGCGATAACTAATCCCTCTCCGGAAAGGCAGAGGCGGGGGCGGTCGATACAAGCTGAAAGCAATCTAGAATGTTTTTGACAGATTTCTCCTGAAGGTGGTAAAAAGTCTATCAGGGGTCTGCCATGTCTTGGCCGTGTCTCAACCCTGTCTGCTAAAAGAAGGAGCCAAGGCGCTGGTGTTGATTGAATCAAGCGCTAGTTCCTGAGAACCTGCTATGCCCACCACCGTGAGTCACCCCCAGCCCCTGGCCGCCCCTGACCCCTGGTGCCTCCTACACCAGTGGATCTGACCGCGTATGCAGGCGGCGATAAGGAAAGGCATTCAACAGGAAAAGTGCATCAGCGGAGCTGGTGTAGAAAAAAAAAAAAAAATCCCACTTAATGTCGATAAAATCACCCTGGTGGCATCCAGGCTTATAGGAGGATGTAGTGTGGGAGAGCGTGGGTCCGTGTGGTGAAATCTCCGCATGTTAGAATAACATTTAAAGCAGGAGACATGTGTTAATTTACACTTTTAACCCACAGGATTGAAGTCAGCGGAGTGAATAAAATGGAGAGTAATTACAGGGGAGTACAGCAAGTCCTGAAGATGTTCTTGCCTCAATGAAAGGGGCCAGAGGGAACATTGACATCTACGGGATAATGAAAGCTCATCTCGCATCTTATCCGGATACTCACCTCTGAGAGATCAAACGGTATAAAAAATAGAAATTGACAGTGGGTCGGAAATTACTTATTGATGAAACCATGGAATTATGTGATAGAAGAAATCAATTAAGTACTAAGAGGTGAGGCCCCTGCGGGAAAAAGAGGCTTGGAAATTAACAAAGGAAATTGACATGAGTGGTGAGAAAAGGCTAGAAAATTGTCTTGCCAAAGGAAAAGTAAAAATAGAAGGCTACTTTGAAAGACTGTATCATTAAAAAAAAAAGTGCGATGGAAAGGAGAAACTTCAAAATTGCATTCATCAGGGAAAGAAGGTTTCTCAAAACAGAAAGAACATGGGGAACAGTTTGCTGACCGACCTCCAAAGCAAAACTAATGAAATGTATGGAGAACATCGAGTCCACACTGGAGTGTTTCAGATGGGGAAACTGAGGCCCCAAGGCGGCAGGTCCTGTGGAGGACACCTTTCTCTGCTGTCCCTCCCTCCTTTCCGCTCAGGGGGAGAGAGAACTCAATCTCACTGCCCAGCTTCCGTGGGGAAGGCAGAGGGGTGCCCTACAGAGGGATGCCAAGCCCACATGCGCTCAAGTGGACGAGGTGTAGAGCTCCTATCTCAGAGGGGAGGAGCACCACACCCCCAAACCCCAAGTCCAGGCACACTAGGACAAAACAGAGAACTCATCACTCACCGGCCTTCCAAAACCCGGTCACGCTCCAGTTTTCTGTTGCTGCGGACGGCATCTCCCCCACACCAATCTGCTGAGACCAAAAAGCAGGTGCATCCTTGATGCTGCTTGCTGCCCACATCCCAGCCACCAGCAAGTCCCATGGCTTCCGACTCCAAGGCACGGCCCATCGGGCAGCTGTTTAGGGCTCTACCTAGCCATCACCTCCTCCATGAGGCCCTCCTTGACCACCCCATCTAGAGGAGTGCCCTGCCTGCCAGCCATGGCCGTGCCTTGACCATTCCTTATTTTGTTTTCTTTATAACATGATTGTGGTCTGACATCACCTTGTTTGTTCATTTGTGTACGTCTCTTCTGCCGCCCACCCACCAGAACGTCAGCTCCAGGAGGCCAGGGGCCTTGTCCACTGCTGTTTCTTGCCTAGGAAGCTGGGCACATAGAAGTTACTCAATACATGTGGAATGAAGAAGTGACAGTCTCTGGCTTGGGGGAGATGCCCCTTCTCAGAGCTGCCACTGTAGCCCGCTCTCCCCTTCTCCCCCATCCTGAGTGACTCAGTGTGGTCAGCCCTGGTCAGAACTAACCCCCTAGCAGCCAGAATCGTGCCTGACCCGGAGCAGGTGCCCCAGAAATTTTGCTGAGTGGCTGAATGTTCTAAGCTCAAAGCAGGCTGGGGTAGGGGGGGGGCGGTATCTCAGAGCAAGATTACAGGGCTTGGAGGGTCCACAGGACCCCTTCATTTTATAGGCATAGAAATGGAGACCTGAACAGGGTGAGGATGGTTGGTGCGTGAAGCCTGAGAACCTCTGGGACCAGCACCGCCACTCAGGCTGGTCCCTGCTCCCAGTGGCAACCCTTCCGCTCAGCTGGACAGGGGAACGGGCAGCCTCTGGCCATTCGGGCACAAATGGGATGGGGACGGTTGGCACCTCCATAAGCAGCAACGCCCCTACTTTTTCCCGGGTGAAAATTGGATCTTCCCACCAGGAGGCTCAACCAATTTTGAGCCCCTGCAGGGGCTGCTTTGCTAATAACGCTCGGCAGGATGGTCGGCCACAGGCCAGGCTGCTGCCTCTCTTGGGCTGGGAAGGAGGTAGTGCCTACACACCGTGTCCACGGCCCCTCCGTGAATGGGCACCAAGAACCTCGTGCGCAAGAAAAAAATGCCTGGCCCGGGGTCAGGCTCTTGCTGCGACCTCAGGACAATCCAGGACGTCCCAAACCCAACTCAGGAGCCAGCCAACAACGGTCCAGCACTTACCGACACTTCCGTGGGCCAGGCTGGGCACCGGGCGGGAATCACGCCGTGGACTGAACATCTGTTCTGGACCATCGTTGTGTCCGGGCCGGTGTCTGCGTGGCCGTGATTCTGCCTCCCAGGACTACATGCCTGGCTCGGGGCTGGTCCTACACCCTGGGTGGCTTCTCCTGTTGAGCCTCACGACAGGTATATGATGCCCAAATGGGGTCTCTAGAGATGGAGCTGGGGTTCTCTGAACCTCAGTCTTCCCACCTGAGAGATGGGTGTCAGCATCCAGACGAGAAGGCCTCCGGACTCAGACTCTGTCCAGCGGCCTCGGACACCACCATCTGGAGAAGCCCAGCCTCCCTCACGCTCTCCCTCCCAGGATGTCACTCTGGGAGGACAGCAAGGAGTCTAGGGCATGTGGCAGAGGCAGGGGCTGGCCCGGGACTCTCCAGCACCTTTGTCGTCTCAGACAGACTTAGTCTGTGACTGACCAGAGCCCTTCCTAGCCAGACGCCCCCCCCCCCCCCACCAAAGAGAGCACAGCGGGATGGGCAGACCAGACCAGGTGGAATGAAAAAATAAATAGATAAAACGGAAGGGAAAGGATTCTGCACTCCAGGACAGACCAAATAATTACATTATGTCAGAGAAATGATCATTTTTTTATGTGATTGATAAGAATGACACCAAGATGGCTCTTTGGCATTTATGAGTTACAAGTTCATTCTTTCTCACTTCGTGAAAACCGTCCAGGGTAGACATATTTTCTCCATTTTATAGAAAAGGAAGCCAGAGCTCCTAGGAGCAAAGAGATGGACGCCCTGGGTCTCAAGCCCACGGGTGTGAGGTCTGTGTTTGAGGTCTGGCTGGGCCAGCCTCCACCAAGGTCCCGCCTGGAAGTCTCTGGAATCTGCATCTGACCTGCCAGCTCCAGGGGGCCTCAGAAGTCGAGCCTGGGGGTTGGGGACGAATTTCACCCCAATGGCCTTTTGGACAGACAGACTCACTCTCTGCCTGGACAATCCCTTGAAATTTGCAAGTCTCTGGCCTGATCCACCAGCGCAGTTCCTCTGGGCACAGTCATCCTGTTTCCAGAGAGATCTGTGCGTGTGTGTGTCTGTTGCTTTGTTTCTCATTTGAGGACTCACATGATCGAGTGATTTGGTTATTACCTAACACCTTTTAAAATATACACACTCCTTAACCAAGCGCTAGCACTCCTCAGAAACCACCCAGCAGAAGCGGTAGCAGAAATGCGCATGCTCGTGTGTATTTCTAAGAATGTCTGCCATAATGTTATTTGTAAGAACAGAGCAAAAGCTCTCACACAGAGGGACGCATTCAACAAAATAATACTTCCAAACGATGGAATATCATACAGTCAATTAAGAAGGTGGTAGATCTACACGTACTGATGGGCAAACACCTCCATGAGTGAGAGAAAGTCGTTGCATGACAATATTAAGTGAACCCTTGGCAAAATATTCATCTAGATATTTGCATATGCAAAGAGAAAGGTCTAGAACAGAGACCGCTATCACTGGTTTCCCAGAGAGGTATTTTCACAACAAAAGAAGCAGCATCAAGCAACAGGTTTTCCTTGTAGGCTTCGGGGGCCCTACCCACCGCCATGGAGCCTAGTGTCGAGGGCGCAGGCGGCGAGGACCTGGGGTGGGCTTGGCTCCCCGCTTGGGGTTTCCCGTGCGCATGTTGCGCGCGCTGTGTGCGTGTGTGTGTGTGTGTGTGTGTCCTTCCTACGTAATGACAGTAATGGACACGGGGAAGGCACAGGGCAGATCGCGAGAGGGATCAGGCTAATGTCCCAAGAACTTTCTTCCTGAGGAAGAGCCTAGACGCAGGGAAAGCCCCTAGACCCCCACCCGGCGGGCTGCAGCTGACGCGCGCCCCCCACCCCCACCCCCCAAGCAGCGGTGCGTGGACCGCTGGCGGCAGGAAGGCTTGCGGCTGAAATCTTGCAGACACCTCTGAGTATGGGAGGCTGATCAGAAACGGGCCTGGAGCTATCAAATGAAAGACAGGCCCCGCTTTGCTTCACAGTTGTTGACTTAAAAAAAAAAAAAAGAAAAGAAAGAAAGCACGACCACAGAACATGAGCTCATGTGGGTATTTGCTGGGAAGGTGGCGCGCGGAGGGGGGCCCGGGGAGGCGGCTGGAAGAATGGATGTTTCCATTGTACGGTCAACACGGATGCCCGGGGTCCTTAGATGGGGCTTGCTGCAGGAGGTGAACTAGGACAGCGTGGCCCAAAGAGGACGGCCCGGATAAAATGTAGAGGGGATGGGCCATATGCCCAGCAGGGAAGCTGCACAGGGGCAGGAATGGACGGATAAAATGCAGTTAGCTGGGGCTGATAACATGGAGCGGGCTGGAAGAGGAGGTAGAAAGGAATGGACAGAACAGACGGGAATGAAATCGACCAGATAGACTCGGCAGGAATTGAATAGCTGGAGGAACACGGAACAGAGTAGGAAAGCAAGGGGCCGCCTTCTTACAGCAGGAGGGGACTCGGCCGTTGCACAGATGAGGACACCGAGGCCGAGGCAGGCCAGGGCTCCCCCTTGATCTTCACTGCCAGGAACGTTTGTGGGGCCTGCAGCTGAGGTGTGTGTGGTTCCAGTGTGGGGAGCACCTCAGGAGGGGGAAGGGCTCCTGCGGACCCCAGAGACAGTCTGGGTGAGGCCAGACCCTGTTCCCTGCTCTGGCCCTGCCAGCCTGCCACGGACTCTGGCAAGCCCCTCCCCCTGGGCATTCATTTCCCCCACTGTTGAAAGAGGAGGTCTGCTACCATGACCTTGAAGAATCCTTCATGTCCTCAGACTCCAAGCTGCTTTATTTCACAGATACTGAGCCCAGCCATGGGCTGCAGATACAGAAGAACAAACACGAAGGAGGCACAGAACCCATGATCCATCCGTGCTGGGTTCCTGTCAAACAGCATCGGGGCCTCCGAGGGCCAGGTGTCCGTAGGGGACACGATGCCCTCCCAGCTCTGGATCCCCAGGCGCACCCACCTCGTAGGGCGAGCCGTGCCATACTGAGAGTACAGGAGGGAGCCTGAGGCCAAGAAAGCCTCAGATATACTGATCCTGTCTTTATTTACAGTTTGGATATTTTGGTCATCAGGGATGTATTTGCATTAATTTTGATTTTGTAATAGGCTGTGCTAAAGTAGTATTTATCTAGATTACTGGGTGGTTGGGGGCCTCTTTAAATGTTCAGCCCCAGGCAAGTGCCTCCCTCACCTCACCCTAGTCCCAGCCCCATTGGGAGGTGCCATGAAGACCCCAATCTTCAGGAGAAACAAGTTCAGAGAACATCCTTGACTGTCCAAAGCTGAGGCCACCTGGGGGAGGGGCTGCTCGCTGTGCTGCAAGAGAAGTGACCATGACCGACCCTGCTGGGTGGGCTCACAGGTGTGGCCGTCCTTCAGGAGACATGGTGCTCTATGAGGGGAAGGAGCCGGAGCGCAGTCTAGACAGAAGGGTGAGCACATGCAAAGGAGCGGCGGCAGTGAGTTGCGAATTTGGAGCCCATGGCAATGTGGCTGAATGCAGGGCTGGTGGAGGGTCAGGGTGAAGCTTTGGGGCCAGATCTAGCCCCCATCTGCCTCTTGGCTGGCCCATGCCCCAGATACCTGCATCCCCTGGATGAACGCCAGGCGTGCTTGGATGATAGAATGACAAGCAAGTGTCAGGCAGCTCCCAGCGGAGGGTTGAAGCAAAAAGCCTCAACAGTGATGAGCCCACCTCCGGAAAGTGCTTTCTGTGCATTTATGGTCCCGGCCCTCGGTGGCTCTGGGTTGTCAGGGTTGAAGGAAAAAAGAAAAAAAACCCTTCCCAACCGTGGCTTGCAGGCGGATTTATTTGGAATATATAGGATTGACAGAAATTCTTGCCAAGTGCTAAGCACTAAAACCCAGACAGGAGATTTGAACCACATGTCGTCAATCCGGATTTGGGAAGAGATTTGGGAGTGACATTGAAACCTCTGCTCTTTTTGGTCTCTGGTGGCCCCCCAGCCTCAGGAGGAAGTTCCTCCCAAACCCCATCTGCCCAGGCAGCCCCCCACCTTGCCATAAACCCCCAGAAATCAGGCAAAGCCAGGGAGATTTCTGTGGGTGGCTGGCAGCTGGGACCTGTTCGGTGTAGGGGTGACACAGAGCTGCGCTTGTGTCCCCAGGGGGCTCAGGGTGCCTGAGGCCTGGCTCCTGTCCTTAGAGAAATGACAGTCCTCAAGGAGCCCATAGGTCTACATCATGGCCTTCTGGAAAGAGAGCTGAGTGTCCTAAAGGCCTGGCCCTGCCCAGCCTATGGTGCCCATAGATCTACAGTTGTATCCTCCCCCTGAGGGAGATGATCACATTAGAACCAAGAGTGCTCGGGGAGCCCCTGGCCTCAAACCACGAACGTGTCCTAAGGGAACCCCAAACCCTAAAACATGGCCTTGTCCTGAAGGAGACCATAGTCCTTAAGACCGTGCTGTCCTGAGGGAGACTGGGCCCTGCAGCCATGACCGAGAGAAGGAATAATCAGGCACACCCCATTTCACTGTGTTCACCGAGACTGCGTCTTTTACAAATGGAAGGTTTGTGGGAACCCGGTGTCATTGAGTGAGTCTGTCAGCCCCATTTGTCCAACCACATCTGCTCACTTCATGTCTCTCTGGCCCCGTTTGGTAATTCTCGAAACTTTCCCAGCTTTTCCATTATTATATTTGTTATGGTGATCTGTGCTCAGTGAACTTTGATGTTACTGTTGTCATTGTTTGGGGCACCACTCACCAAGAGTGATGAGAACAGACGTCCTTGTCCTGTTCTTGATCTCGGGGGAAAGCATCCAATCTTTCACCATCAAGTCTCATGTTCCTGGGAGCTTTCTCCTGGTTACTCTTGATCAGGTTGAGAAAGTTCCCTTCTATTCCAACTTTATGGAGAGGTTTTGTTTTGTCATCACAAATGGTCATTAGATTTTGTCAAATGCTTTTTTAAATAATATCTATTGAGATGATGTGACTTTTATCCTTTCCTCTCTTAAAAGAGCATCTTAATTAATCGATTTTTTGTTTCTTTGTTATTTAACTAGCCTTGCTTTCCTGCGATACATCTCACTTGGTCATGGTGTATAGTCCTTTGTATTCATACGCTGCTGGATTCAGTTTGCTAGTATTTTGTTGGGGAGTTATGCATCTGTATTCACAAAGGATGTTGGTTTTCTTTCCCTGGGATGTTTTTGTCTGGTTTTGGTATCAGGGCGATGCTAGCTACATAAAATGAATTGAGAAGTGCTCCCACCTCTTCTGTTTCCTGGTTTGGGTTGGATTTGGACTGGTGTTAATTCTTCTTTAAACATTTGTTAGAATTCACCAGTGAGGCCAGTGAGGACAGTGGTACTCAGTTTTTCTTGGTGGAAAGCATTGTGATTACTAACTCAATCTCTTTACTTATTAGAGGTATATTTTAATTTTCTTTCTTTCTTTTTTTTTTTTTAAATTTTTTCATTCTTATATTATCCCCATACATTGCATCATTAGTTTTAGATGTAGTGTTTCATGATTCATTGTTTGTGCATAACACCCAGTGCTCCATGCAGAATGTGCCCTTCTCAATACCCATCACCA
>NC_138377.1:3119178-3178556 GCF_054177405.1 Leptonychotes weddellii | reverse complement strand
GCAGATCCCTGCGGTGCACTCCCGCGCAGCTCCTCCGGGGGAGGAAGGTGAGTCTCCCCGGATCTGCCGCTTGTTGGGTCCCTACTGGAGGAGCAGTGGCCCGACTGTGCCGCGGATCACAGTTTATGGCGACCCCGAGCTGAGAGCCCGCACCTTGGCTCTGTCTCTGCAGCAGGCTTCCCCGCTTCGATACCTGGGAGCTCTGCTGCACTCAGGTACCCCGGTCTTTCTGTGACCCCAAGGGTCCTGAGACCACACTGTCCCGCGAGGGTTCCACCCCCAGCTTAGCCACCGGAGTGACGTCCCTCAGCAGAGCAGACATCTAAAAGTTCCGCTTTTGTGCTCCATGGTTCTATCACTTGCCAGAAGCGGCCGAGGGAGGCCCCCTCCCCCGCCGTCTATCCTCCTGAATATTGCCTCGGATTCACTTCTCTGCATGTCCTGCCTTCCAGAAAGTAGTCGCTTTTCTGATGAGAGAGTTGTTGCTATTCTTTTCTTCAATCTCCTGTTGAGTTTGTAGGTGTTCAGAATCGTTTGGTCCCTATCCAGCTAAATTCCTGAGAGGAGATGAAATCCAGATCTCCTACTCCTCCGCCATCTTGCTCCGCCCCCCTTTCTTTTTTTTTTTTTTTTCCATTTTGGGAGTCTGTGTCTTTCTAGGAAATAATTTCATCTGGGTTATCTAATTTGTTGATAGGTCATTGTTCATAGTACTTCTTTATAATACCTTCTATTTCTATAAGATTGGTAGTGATGTCACCTCTTTAATGCTTGATTTTACTGATTTGAATTCTCTCCCTTCCTCTCTTGGTCAGTCTTGCTACAGTTTGTCAATTTTGTTGATGTTTTGGTTCCGTTGATCTTCTCTATTGTTTTTCTCTTCTCTCTTTCATTAATTTTCACTCTAGTCTTTGTTATTTTTTTCCCTCGTACTGGTTTGGGTTTAGTTTTCTCCTAATTTCTTAAGGCAAAATGTTAGGTTATGGGTTTGAAATCTTTCTTATTTTTTTGAGGCAGGCATTTATAGTTATGAATTTTCTTCTGAGCACTGTTTTCTCTGCATCCCACGGTGTTGGTGTGCTGTGGTTTCATTTTCATTCAACTCAACATAAATTCTCATTTCCTTTGCGATTTATCCTTTGATCCATTCTTAGTTAGGAGTGCTTTGTTTAAGTCCACGTATAGGTAAATTTACCGAATTTTTTCTGGTCACTGATTTCTGATTGTCATTCGTCTATTGTTATCAGAGAACATACCTTATATGATTTTGGTCCTTTTGAATTTATTGAGACTTTTTTATGGCCTAACATATGGTCTGTCCTGGAAAATTCCCAGGTGCACTTGAGCGGAGTGTGGATTCTGCTCCTGCTGAGTGGCAAGCGCTGTAGATTTCTGCTGGGTCTAGCTGGTTCATAGTGTTGTTCAATTGCTCTATATCCCTGTTTTAGCTGCTTGTTCCATCCATCATAGAAAGCAGGGTATTGAAATCTCCAACTACTCTTGTTGAATTGTCTATTTGCATCTTCAGTTCTGAATTTTTTCTTCATGTATTTTGGAACTATCTTATTAGGTGCATATATGTTTAGGATTCTTATATCTTTTGATGAATTGACTCTTTTATCATCATAAAATGTCATCTCTCCCTCACAGAAATACACAGAAATACTGTGTATTTCTTTATCTTAAAATGTATTTTGTCTTATATTAATATAGCCTCTCCAGCTCTCTGTCACTATTTGCAATGGATAGCTTTTTCCACCCATTTACTTTTGATTTGTTTTTATCTTTGCATCTAGAACGTGTCTCTTGTAGATTGTATATAGTTGGATCATATTTCTTATCCATTCTTCCAATCCCTGAATTTTAATTGGAGTATTTAATCTATTGCTATTTAATGTAAATAAATAAGATTTATGTATGCCATTTGCTATTTATTTTCTATATGTCTTATACCTTTTATGTTCTTCTATTCCACCATAACTGCCTTATTTTGTGTTAAATAGATATTTTCTAGTGTACTATTTCAACCATAGCCATTTCTTTTAGTCCATATTTTTGAGTTATTTTCTTACTGGTTGCTTCTGGATTAAAATAATAATCTTCACTTATAACAATTTAGTTCAGATTAGTACGAACTTAAATTCAGTACTGCCAAAATATTTGCTCCTTATGGCTCCGTTTCCTCCCACTCCTTTATGCTGTTATAGTCATAAATTACAACCATGTACATTGTATATCCATCAACACAAATTTATAATTATTGCTTTATGCAGTTGTTTTTTTTAATTAGGTAGGAGAAAAAATAATTACAAAAATATATTTACACTCTCTTTCATATTTACCTGTGTGTTGCTTTTATCAGTGCTCCCTGTTTCTTCATGAAGATCTGAGTGCTCACCTATGTCCTGTCCTTTTAGCTTGAAGGATGCACATTAGTATTCCTGGTACAGCCGATATGATGGCTGCACATTCTCTCGGTCTTTGTTTATCTGAGAATGGCTTTATTTTTATTTCCTTTTTGAAGGATGGTATTGCTGAATATAAGATGTTCGTCGACAGTCTTTACTTTCAATGTTTTGCAGCTGTTGCTCTTTCATCCTCCACACTTTCTTTTTTTTTTTTTTAAAGATTTTATTTATTTATTTGAGAGAGAGAATGAGAGAGAGAGCAGGAGAGGGGGGAGGGTCAGAGGGAGAAGCAGACTCCCTGCCGAGCAGGGAGCCCGATGCGGGACTCAATCCTGGGACTCCAGGATCATGACCTGAGCCGAAGGCAGTCGCTTAACCAACTGAGCCACCCAGGCGCCCATCCTCCACACTTTCTGAGGTGAAATCAGCTGTTAATCTCATGAAAGTTCCTTTGTACATTTTAAACAGATTTCTCTTGCTACTTTCCATATGTTCTTTCTGTTTTTGACTTTGGTCAGTTTGACTGTACGTAATGTGTTTAGCTGTGGATCTCTGAGTTTAATCTACCTGGATTTTGCTGAGCTTCTGGGATATATGTATATTTAATAGTTTTCATCCAACTTGGGAAGATTTTGGCCATTATTTCTTCAAATATTTCTTTCTGCCACCTTCTCTCTTTCTCCCCATTTTGGGGCTCCCATTATGCCTGTGTTGTGCGGTTGATGAGCCATCACTCATGCTCCGCGACCAGTGATCTCCAGGTTGTCACATCCCATGGCCAACCTCCTTATTTTAATTTTCACCTCAGCAGCATTCCACAGTTTATAACTGCCTCCTTCTTCAAAATAGCTTTGTTGAACTATGATTCACATACCATAAAATATACCCATTTAAGATGTTCAGTGGTCTTCAATGTATTTGTAGGTAAATGCAGCTGGCACTGTGGTCAACCTCAGAACATTCACACCTCAGAAAGAAGCCCTGTATTCTTTAGCTGTCATCCTCCTGCTTTCCACACCCCCCAGCAGCCCCAGTCTTTAGCAGTTGCTAAGCTACCACTTTCCCTCTCTTTGGATTTGCCCATTGTAGACAGTTCATATATATGGAGTTGTATAATGTGTGGTCTCTTGTAACTGGCATCTTTTACTTAGCACAGTATTTTCAAGGCTTGTCTATGTTGCAGCAGGAGTCCGTGCTTTATTTCCATTGTATGGATAGATCACATTTTGTTTATCCATTTGTTAATTGATGGACAATTGGATTATTTCCACCTTTTGGCTATTACAAGTTCTTTTTGGATATATGATTTGCAAATATTTTCTCCCATTATGTGGATTGTTTTTTTTTAAATAAAGATTTTATTTATTTATTTGAGAGACAGCACAAGCAGGGGGAGGGGCAGAGGGAGAAGGAGAAGCAAGCTCCCCACTGAGCAAGGAGCCCAACGTGGAATTCGATCCCAGGACCCTGGGATCATGACCCGAGCCGAAGGCAGATGCTGAACTGCCTGAGCCACCCAGACGCCCCACTTGGATTGTCTTTTGATAGTGTCCCTTGAAGCATGAAATGTTTTAATTTTGACAGAGTCTGATAGATCTATCTTTTCTTTTATTGCTCTTGTTTTTGGTGTCATATCTAATAATTCACTGCCAAAATTGGACATCATGAAGATTTACCCCTATGTTTTCTTCTGGAATTTTAGCTCCTACGTTTAGATGTTGGATCCACTTTAACTTTTGAATATGGTTTGAGGTAGGGGTCCAACTTCATTTTTTTGCATGTGGCTCTCCACTTGTCTCAGCACCATTTGTTGAAAGCCTATTCTTTCCCCGTTGGGTGATCTTGTCAAGAGTCAGTTTCCCATAGACACATGGATTTATTTCTGAATTCTCAATTCTATTTCATTAATCTGTATACCTATCCACATGCAAGTACCACACTGTAATGATTATTGTTGCTTTGTAGTAAGTTCTGAAATCAAGAAGTGTGAATCTTCCTAGTTTTTTCTTCTTTTTAAAATTAGTTTTTAGCTGTTTTGTATTCTGAGCCCCTTGAATTGAATATGAATCTTATAGCCAGCTTGTCAATTCCTACAAAGTCAGCTGGAATTTGTATAGGGATTGTGTTGAACTCAGATCAGTTTGAGGAGTATTGCCATCTCAACAGCATTATGTCTTTTGGTCCATAAACATGGGATGTTTTCCATTTATTTAGAGTTGCTTTAATTCCTTTTGACAATGCTTTGTAGTTTTCTGCGTATAAGTTTTGCACTTCTTTGGTTAAATTTATTCCTAAGTATTTCATTCTTTTTGATGCTGTCATAAATCGAGTTGTTTTCTTAATTTCATTTTTGGATTGTTTATTGAAAGTATAGTCATGCAATTGATTTTTGTATATTGATCTTGTATCCTGCAACCCTACTGAATTCATTTTTCAGTTCTAATAGTATTTTAAGTGAGTTCCTTAGAATTTTCTCTATATAAGATTATATCAGCTGCAAAAAGAGATAGCTTTACTTCTTCCTTTCTAATATGGATGCCTCTTATTTCTTTGTTATTTCCTTTGGCTAGAACCTCCAGTACAATGTTGAATAGAAATGGTGAGAACAGACATCTTATCTTGGTCATGATCTTATGGGGGAAGGCATCCAAGATTTCACCAGTAAATATACTCTTAGCTGCAGGTTTTTCAAATACCCCTTGTCATTTTGAGGAAGCTCTCACATATTCCTAGGTTGTTGCGTGTTTTCATGGTGAAGGATGTTGGATTTTGTCATTTGCTTTTTCTGCATATAGTGAGGTGATCACATGGTTTCCATTGATGTGTATTGCATTAATTGATTTTTGAATGTTAAATCAACTTGGCATTCTTGGAATAAATCCCACTTGGTCATGCTATAACATTTTTGAGTAATTGCTGGATTAGGTTTGCTGGTATGTTGTTGTGGATTTTGCATGTATATTCATAAGAGATATTGATCTGTAGCTTTCTTGTGCTGTCTTTTTCTGGTTTTGGCATCAGGATGATGCTGGCTTAAAGGAATGATCTGGGAAGCGCTTCCTCCTCTTCTATGTTTGGAAGAGTTTGTGAAGAATTGGTATTGATTTTTTTTTTTAATGTTTGGCCCCTAATTCTTTGTTATGTGAGTTCAGATTTGCTGTTGAGCTTCTCTTGAGACTTTTTTGTTTCAGGTATTGTGCTTTTGAACTCCAGAATTTCTACTTGGTTCTTTTTTTTTTTTTTTTTTTTCCCCAATTTTGTCTCTCTTTTATGATATTCTTTGTTTGGTGAGACATAGTTGTTGTATTTTAGTTCTTTAAACATAGTTTTAAAAGTTCTTTGAACATTTTTATTCTAACGGATTTAAACTGTTTCTCTCTTAAATCCAACATCTGGGTCACCTTAGGGACATTTTCTGCTGGCTGCTTTTTGGCCCCGTGTATGGACTACATTTTCCTCTTTCATTGCATGTGTCATAATATTTGTTGAAAACTGGACATTTTAAATAACGTATTGTAACAATTCTGTCATCAGCTCCTCTGCCTCTAGGGACTGGTGTTGTTCCTGGGGTTTTTTTGTTTGCTTGCTTTTGTTTTTCCTTTTGCTGCCTGTTGGTTTGGTGGCTTTCCTGGACTAACGGCTATATTCTCTCCCATGCAAGCCACTGAGTTCTCTGCTCGCATTTTCTTTAAACTTGTTTATATTTTCAAGCCTGGCTTCCTAGGGTTCCTCCCTGTGTGAATACAATTTAGTGCTCAGGCAGTGATCAATGGGAAGAGTTCCTTAACTGCCTTAAGCATTTGTTTCCCATCCTTTGTCAAGATTATCTGTGAGTAAAGGTACACCTTCAAACCTCAGGTGGTTTAAAAATCGTCCCTCGTTTTCACTTCCTGCTTGGGCAGGACCAGCGAGTCAGCCAGAGGTATGTACTTGACCCTACGCGTCCCCACAGCCACTAAGGCTCTCAGGAATATGCTGGATCTCGTCCATGTTCCCTTTGGCTTCCAGGCTATCCAGATCTTCCTTTTAAATTTTTGGCCAGGCTCATTTGCCCCAACAGAAATCGCAGCCTCGGGCAACTGCGATGTTACCAGCAGATTCCTGTTGTTTTTTTTTTTCAGTTAATGCTCCATTGCCGGTCAAACCGCTGACTGTGCCCTGGGTCCCAGCCTTGTGACAGAACTGCAGCAGCCCCCAGTTTAAAATGCCACGGACCCACTGTTGTCACCAAACTTCAGTTGTCTTTCTTGAATAGATGGTTTTCAGTTCCTTCTCTGCCTGTAGTTAATTTCCAGAGTTCCAACATGGTTGAATTTCATTGTTTTACAAGAATCTTTGTTGCTTTGTGGGGAGGGTGGGTTCACCGAGTTGACAGCTCTACCAGTCTTAGCATAATGCTTTTGAGTTCCAACGTGACCCAGGTATCAGTAGGTGGCTTCAATTTTGGGGTAGCGGTCCTGTCTCATGGATGTTCCTTGGGTTCCTTATGCGTTCGCTGGTTGAATGGTATTTATGGCATTTCCAATCTTTGGTAATTGTGAATGAAGCCACCACAGACTCTCACCTAAGGGTCTTGGTGTAACCATATATTTTCATTTCCTCTGCATTAATACCTGAAAGCAGGATCGCTGGGTTATGCAGCAAGAGTATGTTTTAAAGCCATGAGAAACTGTCAAACTATTTTTACAAAGTGGTCGCAACAGTTTGCATTCCAGCCAGCAAAAATGAGAGTTTGGTTGCTTCACACTCTCGCCATCACTTTGATATTAGGGTGGGTTTTTTTTTCCCCCTTTTAAAAAATGGTAGTGATTCTAATAAGCACACTGTGGCATCAGATTGTGGTTTCAAATTACATTTACCTGAGGCTCGGTGATGCTGAAAATCTTTATCTGTACTTATTTTCCCTCCATGTATCTTCTCTGGTGAAGTGTATCAGTCCAAATCTTTTGCACATTTCAAAACCCTTTTTGAGTTTTGAGAGTCTTTGTATATTTGGGATAGAAGACCTTTATCAGGAATGTGTTTATCAAATATTTTCTTTTCTCTGTGTCTTCTTCCATTACTATTAATAAAGCAGTCTTTAAGAGTAGAATTATTAACTTTGATGCAATCGATTAATTTCATTCTTTTGTGAATTGTGATTTGGGGGTCATACATAAGAAAGTTTGGATGAACTCAAGGAAGGACACAAAGATTTTCTCCTATATTTTCTTCTAGAAGTTTTATAGTTTTAAGTGTTATATTTAGGTCTCTGGCCCATTTTGAGTTAATTTTTGTGTAAGGCAAGCGGTAAGAGGTCAGTTTCATCATTTGCATTTGGATGCTTAATTATCCTATCACCATTTGTTGAAAAGACAATTTTTTAGCCATTGCATTGCTTTTCAACTATATCCAAATTAGCCACATGTGTGGGAGTCTGTATTCTATTTCTGGAATCTCCATGTTTTCCCACTGATCTATACATCCAAGCTTTCACCAGTGTAATGCTATCTTGATGACCAGAGATTTATAATAAATCTTGGGATTGGGTAGTGTAAGTCCTCCAACTTAGCCCTTCCTTTTCAAAATCATTTTGGCTCTTCTAGTTTCTTTGCCTTCCATATGAATTTTAGAATAAGCATGTGAATATCTGTCCAGCAGACTTCTGGGATCTATAGATCAATTTGGAGAGACTTGAAGCCTCAACAATAGTCAGTCTTTTAACCAATGGGCATCATTTCATGTATGTAGGTCTTTGTTTCATCAGGGCTCTGGAGGTTTTGCATACAGATCTTGCACGTATTTTGTTAGATTCATACCTGAATATTTTACTTTGGGTGCTATGGTTAGTGACCCTGTTTTAAAGTTTTCTCAACTTTCACATACTATAGAAAAATGACTGATTTTTGTATGTGGACCCCGTAACCTGCAACATTGGTAGATTAACTTAGTTCTAGGAGCTTGGCTGCAGATTCTTTGGGATTCTCTACGTAAATGGATATGTTGTCTGCAAATACATACTTTTGTATTTTTCCTTGATCTGTGTACCTTCTATATCTTAGATATAGAGGTACCTTTTGGCCCTGGGTGGGACCTCCAGCGCATCCTGGGTGGAAACAATGAGGTTGGTTATCCCTGCTTTGCTCTCCATTTCAGAGGGAAAGCGTTCAGTCTTCTTCACAGTTCTGTGTGATGTTAACTGTGGACAATTAATCTTCTGTTGTGCCCATCCAGTGACCATTTCAGGTTGGGTGCTTGTATTTTTCAGTTCTAGAATTTCCACTTTATTCTGTTGGGAACAGTTCTCTTTTCTCCACTGAGATTCTGTATTTGTTTCCTCATTATGTACATAGTTTTCTTTAAATCCAAGGTCATGTTTCTAATAAGTTTTACACTTTTTTGTTTACTCATTCCATCATTTCTGCTATAGGTTGGGGTCTATTTTTCTGATAGTTTTAAGAGTTTCTTTCTTTCTTTCTTTCTTTCTTTTCTTTCCTTCCTTCCTTCCTCCCTCCCTCCTTTCCTTCCTTCCTTTCTTTTTCCTCCCTCCTTCCCTCCCTCCCTCTATCTTTCTTCTCCTGCATTTAGAATGTTGAATTTCGTTCCAATAGGGAGTTAATTTTCACGTGGATAAGCCTTTCCTTTTGGAGACTTTTATAAATGATTTAGCCTTTACTCCCTGATGGCTTAATTCTACTTTTTTTTTTTTTTTTTAGATTTATTTATTTATTTGACAGAGACATAGGGAGAGCGGGAACACAAGCAGGGGGAGCGGGAAAGGGAGTAGCAGGCTTCCCGCCAAGCAGGGAGCCCGATGCGGGGCTTGATCCCAGGACCCTGGGATCATGACCTGAGCTGAAGGCAGACGCTTAATGATTGAGCCACCCAGGCGCCCCTTAATTCTACTTTTCAAGTATGGCCTTTGCAACCCCTCCATGCAGTCCAGTTGGCAAGCAGCTGTCTGTGAGCTCTGGAAGTTGTCCGGCCCACAGCGACCCAGAATTGTTCTTCGCCCAGAGATTTTTGCAGCAACTTCCCTACCCGAGCCCTTCCCATGTCAACCTGACTACAAACCCTAGCAGCCCCGGGAGCCCTGAGCTTCAGTTCTGCCCTGCTCAGCCCCACGAGACCATGGTGCTCCTACCATGGACCTGACCTCAAAGTGGTTCTCAGCAGGGACGCCTGGGGGCTCAGTCGGCGAAGCGTCTGACTCTTGATTTTAGCTCGGGTCTTGATCTCAGGGTTGTGAGTTTGGGCCCCATGCTGGGAGAGGAGCCTACTTGAAAAAAACAAAAACAAAACACAAAGTGGTTCTAGACAGAACCCTGGTTCATTTCACTGTTTCTCCCAGGCGCCTCCCACCTGCACCGCCGGTGGACCAACCCCGAAAGCCATTGTCTCCATTTCCTGTGGCTGCTGTAACAAATTGCCACCAACTTGGTGGCTTAAAATAACACACGTTTATTCTCGTAGGGTCCTGGAAGCCAGAAGGCCACCGACGCTTTCCTAGTGCAAAACCAGCCGTTTGCAGGCTGGAGGTTCTTGGGGAGAATCTTTCCTTGCCTCTTCTGGTTTCTGGAGTCCTCGGCTCATGCCTCGTCCCCCGACCACCAGCCGGCATGATGGCATCTTACTTCAGTGGCTGCATGCCACCTTCTTCTCTGTCAAGTCTCTCTGTCCTAAGGACACTTATGATCGCAGTTGAGGCAACCTGGGTGGCCCAGCTTAACTGCCCCATCTCAAGATCCTTAAGTTGATCAGATTTACAACCTCAGGAAGAGACCGTGAGCTAAAAACCAAACTTCTCACTCTGGAACTTTGAGGCATCCGGGCTAACCCAGTTAGATTACAGGCGAGCACGTCGGAGCTGTCTCAAGGTCCAGAGGGAGTAGAGAGATGTCTCAAGGTCCAGAGGGAGTAGAGAGATGTCTCAAGGTCCAGAGGGAGTAGAGAGATGTCTCAAGGTCCAGAGGGAGTAGAGAGATGTCTCAAGGTCCAGAGGGAGTAGAGAGATGTCTCAAGGTCCAGAGGGAGTAGAGAGATGTCTCAAGGTCCAGAGGGAGTAGAGAGATGCGCAGAGTCGTGTCTTAGTGGAGATGGAGCTGAGCACTCCTGAATGGAGCTGAGGAGGCTGGGGGATGTTCTGTGTGGGCATGTGGCTGGGAAATGCCCATCCAGTGAGCGCCCTTCTCCTGTGACACGGCCATGGGGTCTGAAGGACATGGGAGATGGCATCTGTCCCTCTCAGTCTTGTGGACACCTCTCCAGCTACTGCCTTCGGTCCCCCCTGACCCCTGGAAACTACAACAACCTCCTCACTGGCCTCCCTTCCTCCCACTCCTGGCCACCTTTGATTCACCCTCCACAAATCCAGCCATGGCACTCTCTCGGGATCCTTTTCTGAAGCCTGTGGCCCTCTAGACAAAGCCCCCACCATCTGACCTGCCGTTCTAGGCCCTGCCTGAACTGCCTGCCCCCAGGAATAGGCCCATATACGCTGTGAGCTCGAGAGCACAACCCAGAGCACAACCAGTCCCTGCCTGCATCCATTCTCCCTGTCACCTACAGAGACCAGCTGCCTTTCTCTGTGGGGTACCTGCCCCCCCCAACCTAGTCTGCACTTCTTGGTCAATGTGGCAGGGGGCACTCCTCCCCCAGACCTGTAAATTCCTTTGTGTTGGCCTCTCCCCAACTGCCAGGAGCCCCTGAAGGAAGCCCTGTACTCTGCACCCACAGGCCCCGAGCAGGGGCTTGGGGGCTACTGGCAGGTGGAGGAAGGAAGGGAGAGAACAAAGAAGGGGAGGAGGGAGAAGAGTGGGGGGGGACCCCATGCAAGAAAGCCAGACTCCTCGTCTCATCCCCTCATCTGGTCCTGCTGGGGACAGTAGCGACTGGATGTGGACAGAGGGGAGGCCAGACCCAGAGGCCAATCACCAAGTCCAGAACTCTCCAGAAAGCTCCAAGGACAGAGAAGGGCTTCTGCAGGTCTCCAATCCAGGGAGCAAGCTTCCTTCCCTCCCTCCCTGCTCTCTTTGTCCCTCTCTTTCTTCTGCAAGGAGGTGATATGGGTATTTAATTGAGGGATCTGACTTTAAAGGTGGTGTATCAGCAATGTCCCCTCTTTCCCCAGCAACGTCGCACCTCAGTCTCTGCCTCCCTTGAAGACTGACCACAGCACCTCCACTGGGGGCTGAGTCGGCCTCTCCTAGTGGACAGGAGAACCAGGTCCTGTGAGCCCTGGGCTTCGACACCACCATCAAATGAAGGACTGTAGCCATTGGAAGGTGACCGATCCTCACTACGGGCACAGGACTTGCCCAGGGTACCCAGTGAGGCCGCGGCAGACCTGGGACCCCTGATTTCTCCTGACAATTTGGGCCCCAAAGTCTCCCCAGTCTTCCCAGTAGGAAATGGGTTGCTGCTGCCCCAAGGGTGGGGGGTAGCAACAGGCTGTGTAGGAGAGCAGGAGGGAGCGGGAAGGATTGCCCCTCACGGCAACTTGGCGCTCACTGTTTTCCATGGAATACCATGGGGAGTACTAGACGGGACTGGCCGCCTCCTTGGAGTCCTTGGCAAGGGATTCTGATGGTGGGCGCAGACTCAGGTCGGAGGGGAGAGTGAGTCATGAGAAGGGAGCCCGTGACAGTGCCAGGGCTCAGCCACGGAGCAGGGTCCTGCTTGAACAGGGCCCTGGGCTCTGCGCCCTGGACAGCCAGCGCACTCCACTCGGGTCTGCCCAGCCCCTGTGTGGCCCTGCCCTCTCCTCCCGCCACTTCCCTGCCCACTCTGGTTCTGGAGGCATAAACCCCAGGGCTGGGGGCGGGGGTGTGGGGGAGCAAAGCTTGAGGCCGCGGCGGGCCTCTCCTCAGGGCCTGCCTGCACTCTCCAAATTTAGTGGAGCAACAGGATTTAAGGCTTTGGCTGGACTGCCAGGGAGGTGGACTTTCAAAGAAACAGCAAATAAATTACCCCTGGGTTGGGGCCCCAGCACAAATAGGTTGCCATGCTGGCTGATGCAAACATGTCTGGCATCCTTGCCAGCCCCAGGAAAATAAGCCATTTTTTGGTAAGCCATTTGGAAAATGGAAATCTGTCCTCATGCTCTCCCTCTCTGCGCAAGCTCCCAGGCACACACTCGTGTGTCTCAAAACTCGGGGGTGCAGCTCTTTTTGGTAACTCCGTGCCAGGGACAGCGTGCGGGGCCAAGTCCTCCCAGCCTCAAGTGACCCCGGGGTCCAAAGCTCCTTGTCCATCTCGCGGATGGAAGGAAAGTGCAGTGGACCTGGGGGTGGCCTCCAAAGCAGGGAAACACTGTGGTTTCCCAATGGCCTGGGTGTCCCCGCTGGGGGCCTGGGCTGAGGAGCTTGAAGCACTATCCATCCGCAGCCCCTCCATAGACAGTGAAAATCCCACCTCCGTGGCCGGATTCCTAGAGAGGCCAGCAGCCGGCCTTGGATGCTTCCCACGGCCACACCAGAAAACTGGGGACAGGTGTCCTGGGCATGCAGAGACCTCAGAGACCTGGGCCAGGACTAGAACCTTCCCCACCCTCTGGACAACCTATCGTAAGCAGTGACAGTGACAGGGAGCTCAGTTCCTTCCTCATGGCCCATCTCAGGGAGAGACACTTACAAATACTGGAAGGTTCTTCCTTAGATGAAGCCAATTTGTCTCTCTGGCACTTCACACAGGACCATCACGAGCTTTTTTTTTTAAGCTGGAAGGGATCTTGCATACCATCTGGTTAATCCTCCTCATTTCAACGATGGAGAAACCGAGGGCCAGAGGCGGGCGGTGACTTACCTTTGGTCACACAGCAAGGCAGATCCCATGGCAGATCAAGAGCCCCACATCTGCCCTCACCCACTGCCCTCGCTCTGCCCCCTGAAGACAAGCTGGAATCGGCCGGACCCATTGGCAAGAGGAGGCCTCGCCCCCAGCTTGCCTCCACTGGCCTGAGCAGGCCTCACCTCCCCTTCCGACTCACACTCAGCTTCTGGCCCACCTGCAGCTGGCCGCGCTCACACAGGCCCCTCCCGAGGAACCTGGGCAGCCCTCCGACGTGGCCTGGCCTCCGATCCTGGTGCCACCTGCCCGGGCTCCCAGCCCCTCAGGCCATCCTTGCCAAGTGTGCATGGCACTGGTTTCTTCCAGAGGTGCCCATGGGCCCCTCCCCCAGGTCCCCTCCGGCTCCCCTGTAACTTGGTTGGAGCAGTTCCTTACAGCCTAGTGTGTACTTCCTGTCACCAGGCCACCTGCTACATTCCGGAAAAGGCTAGGGAGCACGAGAGACTGTGGTGGGACACCCAGAGTGGAACATCATGGGACCATCCTGCCTTGCTCTGCATGAGAGGGTGTATGTGACTCGATGTTATGGTGGGCAGACCACCCACCCCCGTTAGAGCAGATGAAGGGGTCAGAGAGCTTTGGGGTCAGGGCCTTTTCCTCATATTCCATGGAAACATGAGATGCAGTTGGACCAAGAATGACCACACCACACAGCTGATGGCAAACAAGAAGGACCCTCAGGATGGGGAGACAGGGGAGCAGAAAAGCCCGAGGGTTCCTGCTGAGGATGACCAAGCCAATGTTTGGGTTGACGGAGGCCCATGGTAGACGGGCCAGCTCCATTTCCAGGGCCCTGTGGCGTGGGAGGGTGGGGCACACCCCAGGTTTCCAGCCTTTGGTCCCTGTTACTCAGACAGCTGTCTCGAGCCAGCAAGATTCAGACAATTTGATTTAATGTAATGAATACATTATTTTAACGTGGAAGTCCTTTTTAAAAAAAAAAGTTTTAAAAGTTTTTAGAATTGAAGTGCTGTTGACGTGCAGTAAAATGATCTCAAGTGAACAGCTTGACCACTTTTGAAAATGCATACACCCATATAACTAACTCACACATCAGAACAGAACATGTCTGTCACCCTAGAAAGTTCCGTCATTCCTGTGCAGCCAAAACACTTCTCTCCAAGGCAATACTGTTCTGATTTATATCACCATAGGTTGGTTGTACCTGCTCTAGAACCTCATGGGAATCCACCCATTCATATGTTTGCTTCTGACTTCTCTTATTTGGCAACCCGTTTTGAGGGTCATTCACATTGTTGTGTGTAAGTTTTCCTATTATTGCTTCATGGTATTTCGTGTTTGGGTAGATCACAGTTTTCTCATCAGTGGGCATTTGGGTTATTTATAGTTTGGGACTATTATGGGCAAATGTGCAGCTATGAACATTCTCGTAAAAATCCTCTCATGGGTATATGTTTGTACTTCTCTTGGATAAAGACCCCAGGTTAGAATTGCTAGCTCATAGGGAAGCTGTATGGTTAACTGTTTAAGAGATCGCTGATCAATTTTCCCAAGTGCTTTTGCCATGTTCCCCTCCTACGGCAATTTGCGAGTGTTCCAGGTGCTCCAGATCCTTGCAAACATTTGACACTATCGGTCTTAGTCCCGTCAATGGTCGTCATTCTGTAGGACAACCAGTGGTATCCCATTGTGGTTTTAATTTATATTTCCTTGGTGGACGGTCTAATGCACCTTTGCATCTGTTCACAGGCTCATTGTCCATGTGCATACCTTCTCTTGTGAAGTGTCTGTTCGACCCTGTTACTCATTGAATTTTCTTTTTATTATTGAATTATAAAAGTTGTTAATATATTCTGGATACATGTCCTTTCCAGGATATATGTATTGCAAATATTTCCTCCCCATTTCTGGTTTTCCTTTTCATTTTTTAATGGTTTTTTTGGGTAACTTTTTGATTTTGATATAAATTTGTGAGAATAATCCAAGGGACTCCTGTATACCCTTCACTCAGATTCACCAGTTGTTTACCTTTTACCACATTTGCTTGATTATTCTTGCATTTCTCCTTTCCTTCTCAAGTACGTAAGCATGTGCACATACATGTGTGTTCATCTGTAAACACACATGTTTACATGTATGTACATTGTGTTAAAAATATATGTAAACATATATAACATATATACATATAGGGTGTGTGTGTGTGTGTAATTTTCCCCCTGAACGATTTGCAGAAAAGTTGGGGACATCATAACCCCCTTACTACACAGTGTGTGTGTCCCAAGAAAAAGATTATTTTCCATACCCACAAAAGAAACATAAAAATCAGAACATATGACACTGGTACAATGTTATCATCCAAACCACAGCCCATATTTGCCTTTCATTAATTGTTACAGAATGTCCAGGGCAGCGAGGGTGTTGCAAGTCCAGGATCTAAACCGAGCACTTGGAGTTCTCTGCTGTGAAGTTATGATTTCCTCTTATAATTCATTAGTAATATGACTCTATTAGTCAGCTTGGGCTGCCCTAAGAAGACATCCCCAGTTGGGTGGCTTCGGCAATGGAAATGGTATTTTCTCATAGTTGCAGCGCCTAGAAGTCTGAGATCAAGGTGTGGGCAGGCTGGTCTCTCCAGAACCCTCTCTCCTGTCTTGGCTACCTTCTTGCTGTATCCTCACATGGCCTCCCCTCCATGTGTGTGTCCCTGCTGGTGTCTCTTCCTCTTCTGGTAAGGACACTAGTCCTATTGGATTAGGGTCTGCCCGCATGACCTCATGGCACCTTAGGAACCTCTTTCACAGCTCCATCATTTTATAAGGTAATGGGGGTAGGGCTCCAATGTGTGAATTTTGTAAGGATACAATCCAGTGAGTAACAAGGACACTTTGTTTTGTCTTTTTAAGCAAAAAGCTTGACCCTGAGATCAAGACCTGGGCTGAGATTAAGCATCAGACGCTTAACCAGCTGAGCCGCCCAGGCACCCTATGGACACTTTGAAACTAAGTATCCTGTTCCTCACCTGCCTTTCAGCCAGTAGTTTTAGCAAGCATTGAGGATTTTCTGGCTTCCTTTTTCTTTCCTTCTATTTTATTAGTTGGCATTCTTCTGAAGGATGAGCTTTTCCTTCTCCACGTTTATTTATGTATATATTCATTTTAGTATAGCCATGTTGGGTTTTATTATGTTTAATGGGTTATAGCCCATTACTATTGTTATTTATTTTGTGCTCCAGTTGTTCTAAATTTGGCTAGTCTTTTTGACATGTGCCTATGTGTTGTTTTTTTTTTTATTGCTCTAATTTTAAGAGCAGTTTTAGGTTCACAGCAAAATTGAGCCAAAGTACAGAGATTTCCCATATACTCCTGTCCCTCCCGCACACAACCTCCCTCAACATTGTCACTCCGTATCCCATGCCATGATGTTCTGAGGACTTCCTAGAATATGTATGCTTTTTTTTTTTTTTCATTCCCTAGCACCTTCAGACTTTTTTATTATGTCCAGATCTTAGAGTTGTTTGCTTTCTTTTTTTTTTTCCTGTAACGGGTTATGTGTGTGTGTGTGCGCGGGGGGAGGGGGTGTCTTTTAGTGGGTTATTACTTCACCATGCTTCAAAGTAGAAATCCTACATCTTTTTGTTGTTGTTGTCTCAGCTGATCATCTTTGTCTTTTACTTGGAGGGTTTGATACATTTGCAGTTGGTGAAGTCATCGATGTGGTCGGGTTCAAGTCTACTATCTTGCTACTTGTTTGCTGTCTTCTTCTCCTACTTAATTTACTCCTTTATTTCTTTCCCCTCTGCCTTCTTTTGGGTTGATTACTTTTTGTATTCCATTTAATTCCCTTTAAAGGGTTTTCAGCTATACCTCTTTGCATTATTTTTACTTGCTTCTCTAGGATTGCAATATGCGTTCTTAACCCATCATAGTCCAGCCTGAATGACTGCTCTATCGTTTCACATATAACATAAGATGCCTACAGCAAAATAATTTCATTTATTTCCTGCAATCTTTTGGATTATTGTCATACATTTTATGTATATTTATAAGCCCTATTGTTTATCCATTAAATAATTAATTGCCTTTTATGGGATTAGAAAAATACTATTTTATATTTACTCATACCATAGTAAAACTTGTAAAAACAAAAGATAAAAAGAAAAATCTTTTACTCATAGTAACCATTTTCAATGCTCCACATTCCTCTCTGAATATCAGAATTTCCATATATTATCATTTGCCCTAGCTTAAAGAAGTGTCATCAGTATTTTTTAAAATGCAAGTCTGTTGGCAAGGAATTCTCTTGGATTTCATTTGGCCAAGAATGTTATTATTTTTCCTTATTTTTTCAAAGACATTTTTTTCAGGATACACAACTCTAGAATGGCATTTTTTTTCTTTTACCATTTGAAAGATGTTCTGTTATCTCTGACATCAATTATTTCTGATGAAAAGCCAGTTAATATTATCATTGTTCTCTGGTATGTTATGTGCCTTTTTTCTCTGACTACTTTTAAGATTTTTCTTTTTATCTTTTTTTTTTACAAGTTTTACTATGGTATACTTAGGTGTGGTTTTCTTTATATTTACTCTCCTTTGGCCCACTGAGAATCTTAATCTGTGAGTTATGCTTTCCATGAAATCTTGGTTTTTTTCACTCTGCTTATTTTAAATATTTTTTCTTCTCTTTTATTCTTCTTTTTCTTCTTCTACGACTCCAATCACATAGATATTAGATGACTCAGAGGTGTCCCACAGTCCACTGAGATACTTCAATTTCAAAATCTTTTTTCTTTCTGGGTTTCAGTTTGGCTAATTTCTTCTCTTTTTTTTTTTTTTAAGATTTTTTAAAGTAATTTCTACAACATGGGGCTTGAACCTACAAACCTGAGATCAAGAGTCTCTCTACCAACTGAGCCAGCCAGGTGCCCCCAGTTTGGCTAATTTCTATTGACCTGTTTTCAGGTTCGCAGCTGCTTTCTTCTTCAGCGTTCAGTCTGAATTCAGCACATTTTTCATCTCAGATATTGCATTTCCAGTTCTGGGGTTTTCATTTGATTCTTTTGTAGAGTATTCCTTTCTTTCTTGATATTCCCCCATCACAGTGGGAATGTATGCACAATCTGTCCATCCTTTCCTGTAAAAATTTAAACATTTCTAATACTTTAAAGTTGTTTTCAAGTAATTCTAACATCTGGATTTTTGTCAGTTTGCTTCTTGTGAGCAGTTTTTTTCCTTTGACTATGGGTCACCTTTTCTCACTTCTTTGCATGCCTAGTAATTTTAGATTAAATAATGGACATTGTGGGTGATATATTTGTAGAGGCTCTGGATTCTGTTATCCTCTTCTGAAAAGTGTGGCCTTTTGTTCTAGCAGGCAACTATATTATCGGCACTCACCTTGGTCTTGTAGAGGTTTGGGTTTAGGCTTTGGAAGGGCAAGTTTATCCCAGTTTTTCCCTCAGTCTTATTGTGTCAATTTTAGTGCTGGGACATGACCCTTACATGTAAGGCATAGCCCTTCTTTGGCTTCAGCTGAAGGACTGACACTGCAGAAATTGAACTTCAAATTTTGTCTCTCCTGAACTTGCAGCTGATTAAATCTCTGCTGATGGAGATTTAATGCTTTTCATTGAGATCTTTGGAGTCTTACCTTATGTTTGTATACATTAGTAGGAGTGAGCCAAAGTTTGGAAGAAGCATTTGTATGCAGATTTCAGGACACTTCTTTCCACCCCTGTGGCTCTCTCCTTTCCTGGATTTCCTTCCTTGCTTTCTGGATCCTCTGGTTTCTCTGAATTCAGACCTTGACTTTTCAACCTCTTTAGACTGTCTCTTTCTGCTTGAGCTCGGTGTGCCGTGTAAACTGGAGAGTGCCTCTAGGGGAAGTCAATTACACATATATCTCCTCTGGGGTTTTCTTTATTTTAAGTGTCATATCCTCTCAAGTTTTAGTCCATTTTTGGTTGTTATCTTTTTTTTTTAAAGATTTTTTAAAAATTTATTTACTGAAGTGGGGGAGGAGCAGAGGGAGAGAGAGAAGCAGACTCCCCACTGAGCACAGAGCCTGATGTGGGGCTTCATCTCACAACCTTGAGATCATGACCTGAGCTGAAATCAAGAGCCGGACGCTTAACCAACTGAGCCACCCAGGAGCCCCATCCCACTCTTGGTTGTTCTTAAGTGTCTTCAAACAGCTGTTTTTATATGTTGTCCAAGGTGCAATTATTGTCAGGAGAAAGCACGGCCTGTTACCAGCTATTCCACTGTTATTGGAGTGTTCAGACTTTTAATTTTACTTTAACTTTAAAAAATTACTATAGACTCACTGGAAGCTGCAAAAACAGTACAGAGTCCAATATATCCTTCTCCTAGCTTCCTCAATAACGATAACTCAATTGCAATATCAAAAAAAGGAAATTGACATTGGTAAAATACTGTTAACCAGACGGCAGACCATATTCAGTTTTCACCTGCACTAATGTGTGTGTGTGTGTGTGTGTTGTGTAGTTCTGTGTAGCACTCTTGTGGTATCCCTTTATATTCACACAACCCATTCCATTCCTGTCCCTTGGAAACCACTACTATGTCCTCCCTTTCTTTCTTTTCTTCTTTCTTTCTTTTCTTTTTAAGAGAGGGAGAGAGAGAGAGAGAGAGAGGCGGGGGGGAGGGGCAGAAAGAGAGAGAGAATCCCAAGCAGGTTCCACGCCCAGCACAGAGCCCGACGAAGGGCTCAATCTCACGACCCTGAGATCATGACCTGAACCAAAATCAAGAATTGGACACTTAACCGACTGAGCCACCCAGGCACCCTATGTTCTCCATTTCTGTATTTTCTCATTTTAATAATGTTATATAAATGGAATTACATAACTTGTAAGATTTTGAGATTGACTTTTCATACTGAGCACAATGCCCTTGAGATGCATCCAGGTTGTTGTATGGACCAACACTTTGTTCTTTTCTATTGAAAAATGTTTCAATTTTTTTAAATAAACATTTAATTTTAGGGCTGTTTTAGATTTTTCAGAATTATTCCAAATGTAGTACAAAGAGTTCCTGTACACCCCATGACCAGTTTCTCCTACTACCAACATCTTACATTCATGTGGTGCTTTGCCACAATTAATGAACTAACATCAGCTTGTTGTCATTAACTGGAGTCTATATATCATTCAGACTTCCTCGCTTGTCTCTAATGTTCTTTTTCTGCCTGAGGATCCCATCCAGGACACCGCATTCCATTTAGTTGTCATGCCTTCTTAAGTTCCTCTCAGCTGTGACAGTTTCTCATGCTGTCTTTGTATTTTATGTTCATTTATTTTTTGATGACCTTAAAAGTCTAAAGCAGTTGCCAGGTATTTTGTAGAATGTTCCCAAATTGGGATTTTTTTCTGAAGCTTTTTTTCCCCATGATTAGAATGGGATAATGCATTCTGGGGAGAAAGACCGCAGAGGTGAAGTGATATTCCCATGAAATCACATCAAAGGCACATGCTATCAATATGCTTTATCACTGTGGAAGTTAATCTTGATCACCTGGCTTGAGGTAGTGTTTGTCAGGTTTCTTTATTGTAAAATTGCTCTCTTTATCTTTCTTTCATACTGTCCTCTTTGGAAGAAAGTCACTGTGTACAACCTATAACCTGGGGAATAGGAAATATGTCCCACCTCCTTAAGGACTAAATATCTACACCACTATTTGGAATCCTGCCCAGGAGATTGTCTACATCCATTCTTTTATGCATTTATGCATCTATGCATTTATTTATATCAATATTGACTCTTGGATATCTATTTTATACTTTAGGTTGTAATCTAACACTACATTACTTATTTTGTCATTCAGATGGTTTCAGCTTTGACTGTTGGGATCTCTTTCAGTTGGCCACTTTATCCCATTGACGTATTTCACATCACTGTTGAGTTTTCTGGTTTGGTTTTTTTATTTTTTTATTTTTTTTTTTAAAGATTTTATTTATTTATTTGGGAGAGAGAGAGAGAGCACATGAGAGGGGGGAGGGTCAGAGGGAGAAGCAGACTCCCTGCTGAGCAGGGAGCCCGATGCGGGACTCGATCCGGGGACTCCGGGATCATGACCTGAGCCGAAGGCAGTCGCTTAACCAACTGAGCCACCCAGGTGCCCCTGGTTTGGTTTTTTTTAAAGCACTTTCTTACTTTCAGGCACTACAAAATGCTCCAGGCTTATCTTGTACTTCCTTGACCCAGTCCCACAATCAGCCATTTTTCCAACCAGCCCTGGTTCCCTTTATTGAATAATGGTGCTGAAGCCAACATCTGGGTGCAAGATGTGCTCATTGCTGCTGGAGAATCACTGCTTCTAAGCCCTCTGAACCAATAAAGCACGGGATGTGTTTGCTTATACTGACCCATGTAGATGCAGCTCTGTACACTTGTCTATGCGCAACCATCTGTACTTATCCTACACTAAACATGAGTCCATGGTGATGTCTCTACCTCTAGTCCACCACCACAAGGATCATTCTAGACTCCTTCCCTTGCTGTTCTATAACTTCCCATTCCAACGGTGAGAAACTTGGCTCCCACCATCTGCCATCTATTTATTTCATTGTTCGATTCTCGTGTACATGTGTAGTGGTATCGTAATTGTTAACCTCCAATCTCTGTGAGAAACAGCATTTTGAACTAGAAGGCAGTGCTTACGTACAGTTCTTTTTGCTGCCTTCAGACTTATAGACTCTGCTATGTTCGAAGTAACCTAGGTTAGCACTTTATTTCCCCATTCTCTTCAGTAAGCTTGTGTCATACATTCATAATATATTGAGAGTGTTTTGTCGTGTTCTGCATTCTATCCTGGGATGTCCCAACCTCCTAAATGATTTTTTAATTTTCCTATATTACAGTTTATTCTTTGTGCTATAAAGTTCTATGGGTTTTGACAAATGTATGGTATCAGGTACCCACCATTGCAATGTAATGCAAAATAGTTTCACTGCCCTAAAATATCCATTTTACCTTACTTATTTAACCCTTCCTTCTGATCTCCTAGCAACCACAGATATTTGTACCCTCTCTATAGTTTTGCCTTTCCTGGAATGTCGTATAATTGGGACCATACACTATGTAACCTTTTCAAACTGGCTTCTTTCACGTAGACATTTAATGTTAACCCGTATCTTTTTGTGACTCAATAGATCGTTTCTTTTTATTGCTGAATAATATTCCATGTATAGATGAGCCACAGTTTGTTTGTTTTTTCATTTTCCTACGAAGGACATCTTGATTGCTTCTAGTTTTGGGCAATTATGAAAAAGCTTGCTATAAACATTCATATGCAGGTTTTTGTGCGGACATACATTTTCAACTCAGTTGGGTAAATACTGAGGAGTTTGATGGATCATATGGTAAGGCTATGTTTAACTTTCTAAGAAACCACCAAACTGTCTTCCAAAGTGGCTATGTCGCTTTGCATTCCCACCAGCAACAAATGGGAGCTTCTGTTGCTCTGCACCCTCACTAGCAATTGGCTTTGGGTCTTAGCCAACCCAATGGGTACGTACTGGTATCTCACTGTTGTTCTAAATTCCAAGTCCCTAATGACACATAAAGTTGAGCCCCTTTCATGTTTATTTACTCCGCGTACATCTTTGATGAGAAGTCTGTTCTGATCTTCTTCCTATTTTTTAATTAGGTTGTTTGTTTTCCTATTGTTGGATCTTAAGGATTCTTTGTCTATTCTGGATACAAGTCCTCTAGCAGATATGTGTTGTGCAAATATTTCCCCCCAATATATGGATTGTCTTTTCATTCTCTTAACAATGCTTTTTACAGAACAGAAGTTTTTAATTTTGATAGCATACAATCTATCACCTTTTTCTTTCCAGGAACAGGCTGCTGGTGCTGTATCTAAAAACTCATCATCAAACCCAAGGTCAAGTAGAATTCTTCCTGCTTTCTCCTAGGGGTTTTACAGTTTCATTTTTAAGTCACCTCTATGCCCAACATAGGGCTTGAACTCACAACCCTGAGATCTGGAGTCGCATTTCCACTAACTGAGCTAGCCAGGTGCCCATATAGTTTCATACCTTAAATTTAGATTTCTGATCTATTCCCCCCTCATTACTGAAGAGTATCCCTGGATACAGAATACAGGTGTTAGTGCTTCTTTTCTTTCTGCCTCCATTTGAATCAGGGTTTCTCTAAATGTGATATGTCATCTCTCTCAGGCTGCTCCCAGGAATTTTTCTTTGTCTTCAGTTTTCATGCATTTGATTACGATGTTTCTTGGTGTGCATTTCTTTGTGTTTATTCTGTTCGGGATTTGCTCAGCTTTTTGAATCTATAGGTTAATGCCTTTTGCCAAATTAGAGGAATTTTCAGCCATTATTTCTTGAAATCTTTTTTCAGGTCCACCTTTTCCTCCTCTCTTTCTGAGACTCCAGCGGTGTGGGTGTTAGAACCCTTATAATTTTCTCACAGGTCCTTGAGATTTTTTTCATTTTTTTTTTCCAGTCTGTCTTTTCTCTGCCTCATATCGGTCCTTGGAGTGCTAATGGCCTGTCTTCGAGTTCACTGCTTCCCTCCTTTGTCATGTCCAATCCACTGCTGGGCCCACTACTGAGGTTTTCCTAACACGGTTATTGTATTTTTTTCAGTTCTGAAATTTCCCTTTGGTGCTATTTTATATCTTCTATTTCATTGCTGAGATTTTCTATTTTTTTTTCATTTGTTTCAAGCATGTTCATAATTGCTGTTGAAGCATTTTGTGATTATTGCTTTATAATCCTTGTCAGATAATTCCAGCGTCTGATTCATCTCAATGTTGGCATCTGTTGATTGTTGTTTCTCATTCAAGTTGCGATTGCTCTGGGTCGTGGTATGATGAGTGATGTTTTATTGTGTCCAGGATATTTGGGGCATTATGTAATGCAACTCTGGATCCTATTTAATCTCCCTGTTCACAGGCAGTCACTCTGTTTAGGTGTTGGGTGCAGGCACGGGTGGGGGTGGGTGCTCAGCTTCCTGCCTTGCGCCTTTAACACCGCTCATGCTAAGTGATTCACACATTCGTACCACCTTGGTGCCAAACGGTGAGACTGGAAGTTCCGTTTCCCCTTCATCCTGCTGATAGCTCCCTGTTGAAAGCACAGGACTGGGTGGGGGTGGGAGTTTGGCTCCCTCTTGGGCCCCGCTGGCACCAGCTCAGAGGGGAGCAAAATTCCAACAACACTGCCTCACACTGCCTCATTCTGCTTCACGGATTCTGGGTTGGCTGGACCCCACTGACACCATTATGGGAGGTGGGCAGTAGCCGAGTGCTTGGGCTGCCCCCTTCCGTCTTGTCACTATGGCCAGGGTGGAGACTGAGCTCCTTGCTCACTTCCCCTGACAGGGAGGCAGGCTTCTGCCTGGTGTTTGGCCGGAGTGGGGCAGGTGTATTCAAAGAGGTGTTTGCTCTGCTAAGCTGCCCTGTTCCCTTTGACTACAAGGCTTTTTCTTGGGCTCTTCTTAGGGCTCTTTTTGTCCATGCCAGTTGGCGATTCGGGTTGCACCCAGTCCAGGATGTATGGAAGGCGGAGAGAAAGCCTAGGGACCCACTGCCATGCTCTGCCTGTAGTCCCAAGGTCCCTCGGCCATTCATTCCATCTTTCCCAAGTTTGTTGTTATGCCCAGGGAAATTTTCATTATAAAAGGGACTAGGGAAGAAGGCGGTCACTCTGTCTTGGCTGGAACTGGAAATTTCTATTTTAACTTTTATCCCCACAACCCTTTTAAAAGGAAACAAAGTTCTCAAAGATCCTCAAATAGGTCAGTGACCCCTCTTAGAGACCACAATACTTGGTGAGCAAGGCTCTTGAGAAGTCTCTGTGAAGAAAAGTTTTGCCTCTGTAACTGGCAAAATAATTTTTAAGATAGAGCTATTTAAAGGAATATACAACTTAAAAAATATTCTCATAGGATTTGCGGGCTCCTGAATCTCACTCAGATCTGATCTGGACATCTCGGTTTGGGCTGAGGAGTGAAACGGGGGTCCCTGTGTCCCCTGCCGCTCTCTCCAACTGCTGCTGTTCTGCATGTGGCCCTCCTTTGGCTTCTGGTTCCTGATCCCTAGCAATTCTCAATGTGGCAGAAAGTGACACAGACCTGGGTTCAGTTCCCGCCCCTACCTCTCATGAGCTGAGTCACATTAGGTCAGTAAAAATGGGATAACCGTCATATAAATCTTGGCGGGCAGCTGGGATGAGTACATTAAACAATGCAGGTCAAGGTGAGAATACGAGACCAAGCAGTGAGTTCTCAGGAACTGTTTGCTGATGGAGGAAAAGAGAGCCCATCTTTTGGGATGCAGAATGTTATTTCTGCCTGGAAACATCGTCTTTCTCTTCTTTCTGGGCTCTTCTCTGAGAGCCACTTCCTGACTGCAGTCAGGGCTCAGGGACCCCTTCTACGACCCCCAGCTCCCCACCCCCATACCCCTCTGTGCTGGTGCCTCCTCTGGTCTTGGTCCCCCTCTTTCCTTGAGGGCAAGGCTTACTTATCGCTGCTCTGTGGAGCCTGTGAAGAGACCACTGAATCACTCGGGGGGCAGCGGGGCAGCAAAAGAGAAGAATCCTAAGACTCATGCCCGAGGCTCCTCACTGGTGAGCCGGCAAGCAGGACCGAGATGGAGAGGCCACGGGCAGCTATGCCACAGAGGCTGGGGAAGAAGTGGTGTGGAGGGAGCTGGGGACGTTGGATTAGGAGGCATGGATGTTGCTGGTGGCCTTGTGGGCACAGTGTGTTGGCTTGGGGGGGGGCTGAGGAGTGGGCGGGTGCTGAGACAGTAGGAGCAGTGGGTGTATCCATCACTGACAAAGCACTGGTCCAGGTGTAGGGTGCCCTCGGGCTCTACCCAGGGCCCCACATAAGTGTTCCTACAGGAGATGCACCAAAAGCCCCAAAACATCTTTTTCTGATGCTTTCCCTCCTGCTCACCTCTTATCAAGGCCCTATGATGCCACTGGGCCCACCGGGATAATCCAGGATCTCTCCATCTCAGAATCCTTATCGTAATCACATCTGCCCAATCCTTTTGCCATGTCACAGGTTCCGGGTGTTGGAAACCTTTGGAGTTCATTGTTCTGCTGACCACAGTTGGCTCCCTGGTCGGTACCTCACGGCATGTGGCTCTGGCCTGATCTCAAGGAGCCAGGGACCCAGTTCAAGAGGCAGAGAGGTGCCGGTTCTGCTTTTGGCCTTCCAACAAAATCCAAAGTGGACCCCCTGGCAAACGCTTTGTGTAGGAGTCCAGGCAGGGAGCCATGATTCTGATGGGGTCTTGAGGCACCAGAAACATCTGTCCTGTGGGCCTTGGTATCACTTGAATTGAAGGCTTGAAAAGGTGGCTGGAGCTCTTCCTGCAACCAAATTCCCACCAGCCACTGAAGTTTTACAGGGCATGCTGAGTCCAGGCCCGTGTAACTATTAAGTGAGGTTACAAGTTTCTTGTCACTGTAAAATTTAACAAGTTGGACTTCACTCACAAAAAAGGAATGCTTCCCCCCACAGACAGGCAAGCTCTGAGCCGGGAGTTTGCACCGAGGGACCCACTGGCTCTCAGTTCTGAAGAATTCTGGGAACCCTGCATACAGGGCATGTTATAGATGAGCCTTGGAGAGGGCGAGGGGCTTTCATGAGCTCCTGGTTGGCAGACCTTTCCCTGCCTGTGCCTCTTTGACATTCTTTGACTTCACTTTTCCCAAAAGGTCGTTAGTTGTGCTGAGGCAAGAGGCGGGCACCATCCGGGGCCAGCAGAGTGGGTGGGCTTTGGAAAAGACCAATCAGAAACACTAAACATATTGCTAGCCTCGTGAGCCTGCGGGTCAGGGTCAGCAAGGTGCTAGCCAACATGGGGGGGGAGGGTTCCTGTGTGAGAGCTCCCTGGGGACATGAGTGGCTGGAGCCCACCCCCCGAGGCTCTCCCCCTGTCATGACGGGTTCTGGTTTCTGTGTTCTCCTTGGTGGTAAGGCTGGCATCTCATGGCAAGCCCTAGGGCCACCTTTCCTGTATTTTCCCAGAGGTCCTATTCCAGGCCCTGTACATAGGTGGCTCACTGCTTGTCTTTTCTTTTTAAAGAAAGAGGGGGAAATCTATTTTTTGGCAAAGAATACAGACCTTGGGAGAGAGAAGAAAAGCAGGCATGGAGATGCCGGCTTTGGAGTCCTACCTGTCCTTTCCTCCAGTCCCCTGGCCACCACGCTCCCACCCTCAGTCACCACTGGGGTCCCAGAGATGGTCCCCTCCTGGGTTGCTTTGCTGCCACTGTATAGAGGTGAGACACTGGGTCCTGCCCTAGTCTGCCACCTTCCCCTCACAGCAGGGATGACGTGGGCCCAGAGGGGGTGAGTGACTTACCCAAAGTCACAGAACAGATGGGCCAGCGCAGACTCAGGACAGAATGCAGACTCAACCCAGGGCAGACTGAGGACAGAAGCATCTGCCTGAATGCATGAAGCGTGGGAAGGGTTACCCTTCTAGAAAGGCCTCTAGACTTGTTTCTAACCAAGAGAATATGGCAAGGCAGACAAGATTTTGCAGAAGTAACTGACGTCCCAAATCAGTTCATCAAAAGAAAGATTCTACTTGGTGGGCCTGACTCAGAGGGACTGGGCCCTCCCTGAGGTCAGACACCCTCCTACTAGCCTTGAAGAACAAGTCAGGAAATGAAGTCTGCCACCTACCTAAAGGAGCTTGGAAGCAGATATCGCCCCAGCTGAGCCTCCAAATGAGAATGCAGCCCCTCCAACATCTTGCCTGCAGGCCTGTGAGATGCCAGACAGAGGCCCCAGCTCGGCCGTGCCTGGCCTTCTGCCCCCTGGAAACTGTGGGGATGGAAATGATGAGCTGTTCTCAGCCACTGGGTCATGGGAATTTTCCGTGCCGTGTGGTTAGCTGATACAGAAGGACAGAGCCTGCGTTTCCTCCAGGGCCCCCAACCTTGGAGCCAGCCCTGCTCAGTCACTCAGCAGCAGAGTCACCTCGGCATGGTTACCTGTGAAATGGAGTCACCAGGCCTGATTCTCCATGGCCGCTATGTGGACCAGGTAACGGAAGGCGGACGGCCCCTGAGCGGGGCTCGGGCTGTGATGGAGGGGGGGGTTGCACAACCGTAGCTGCTACAAAGATCACCAGCCGGTGTGCCTTTCCCCAGCCCCGCGGGCCTTCCCCCGGGGCCGGGTCCCTGGGCAGCACAGGATGCTCACCAGCAAGCATGAGCTTCAGGACATGGGGCAACAGCCCCGGCCAGCCCTGAGTCCACGGCCATGCCTGGTCCCACATGCATCAGAAGCCATTACCACTCTTGCCTCATGTTCATGGCCCCCTGCCTGGCCCTCCTGGACGCTCCTGACCAGGGACACTGTGTGTGTGTGTGTGTGTGTGTGTGTGTGTGGTGCCACCTGAGCCCTGGAGGCTGAGACATGGAGGGGAAGCCATGGGGTTCTGAGCCTGGACACACGCAGGTCCCGGCGACCGGGGTGACGGCCCTGCATATGTGTTTCCAGAACCCTGGGCCCTGCTCTGTCCGTCGGACAAGGAGGTGTTTGGCCAGCCGATACTTGGGAGGACCAGACCTGCACGTGGCAGCGGGATGGGCCCTAGATGGTAGGGGAAGATGGAAACACAACTGGAGCAGATGCACGGGGTCTGCTCAGTTGCATCTCCTTGGATCTAACATTTCAGAGCGTGCCAGGCAGCCTTCCGGCTGCCAACAGCTGTGTCTCTGCCCGCGGGCTTTCTCTGAAGCTGTAAACGCCTGCTCTACCCATGTACACTGGCCCGAAACCTTGGGGGGTCAGCACCCCTGGGCCCACCCCTTGGGTCAGCTCGGCGGGGGGGGGGGCGTGCTCCCTATGGACTCCCAGAGTCCTGAGGGGGGTTGTTGCCCCAGTTGCCCCCAGAGGGAACTTGTTCAGAAATGCATCCTGCCCCCTTTCTCGGTGTTTTGGGGCTCACCTTCCAAATCAACTGCTAGCATGATCTCAGGGTCTGTTCCTGATGAGCCTAAACTAAGACAGTAAGTACGAAATGGCCCCTGCCCTCGGGAGGCTCACCATCTGCTAGAAGTGACTGACAGTCACCGCTGGGCGCCAGGGACAGATGCAAAGGCCCTGGGTTGCACAAGAGGCCTGGTGCTCACAGGCTGCCCTGCGTCCCAGTCTGATGTCCCGGGGCCTCTGAGGATGCTGCTCGCCGACGCAGAGGTGGGGAAGAGTGGCGTTTCCTGGAAAACAGGCTGGCCTGCCAGAGCACTAATCACAGGAAAAATGACAACCATTCTAGCCAACCTTCGATTGCTGATTGGGGTAAACACAGTGGGATTAAAAGAAACCACCAGAATTCCAGCTCATTTGAGCTGGAACATTACTAAGCTTGGAACATCATCTTGTCAGGTCCCTCCAGACCAGCCAGCCGGTGGAAAATCCGGCTAATTCGAACACGAGAGTGGGAGTCCGTTCCCTCCCAGGCCCCGCAGGTCATGAGTCTGGCTGGAAGGATGGTGGGCCCCAGGCTGGCCCCGTACAGGCCCGTGAGAGCGGTGATCTCACTGGGCCCCTCCCCACTGCCCGTGAAACACATCTGGGGACGCTCAGGGAGGGCCAAGGGCTTGCTCTGGTCATGCGCCCCCCGTGTGCAAATCAGCCACAGCTCGCCCTCTGCATCCTCTCCAGGTCAGGACCCATGGACAGCCCCACATGAACCTTCCCTTTGTGCAGGAAGGGCTCTGAAAGCCTTTCTGGAAAGCCTCAAAGAGTAAACATTTTAGGTTTTGCAAGCTGCATATGGAATATTGCACATTCCTTTTTATTTACTTTCTATGGGGCTTCAAACGTGTGAGACCATTCGTAGCTTTCAGGCCATGCAAAAAGAGGTCTCAGGCAGAATTTGGCCGCTGGGCTGTAGTTTGCTGACCCCTGGTCCCTGGCGTTACAGGCGTTCATGTGGCACTAATTTCTCCATTTCGGTCTCTCACAGACTCCTACTCATCAGTCACAACCCCGCTCAAATGCCCCCCTCTGCCTCAGGTCTTTCCCAGCTTCCCCCTCCAGGCACCTACAACCCCAGAACTGCCCCCCCCCAGCCCTACAGGGCCTCAGGGCTGTGGCACCCACCCTAGCTGTCATCCCGATTCATCCTTCTCTTCACTACATGCAGGGGCATCTTCCTGGCCCCAGGGCTAGAAGGGCATGCTCAGTGGCAACGTTGCTCTGACTCCAAGTCTCCAGTTCCCAAAGGGACCCCGTGCACAGTGACTCCCGCCTGCCTGATCACCGCCCCGTCCGGGGTACAGACCCAGGCTCTGAGATGTGAAGAGAGCACGGGACAGCCCACAGGGGTACAGGAACAAGTTGTTTCCAGAAAAGACCCAGGGAGGAAGGGCCATGGCAGCCAAGACCAGCTGGGGCTGAGCTGGAGCTGGAGGAAGGGCATTCTCCAGAAGGAACGGCATTGACAAAGTCCTGAGGTGGGAAACACACAGTGCAGTTTAGGAAGCAGTGAGCAGGGTGGGTTCAGATCACTCCGTGAGGGCCAGGATCCGTGCGTGCACTCCGCTCTGAGGTGCCCCTAGCTCCCAGCATGGGCCTGGGCGCTACCGGAGCTCAGTACACAGGAGAGCTGCGCGCATGGGGGGGTGTGAGCAGTGCTGTGCGGGGTCGGAGACGACAGACGGGGCGACGTGGCCGTGGCAACCTTGCGGGGGTGTCTAGGCTCTGAGGGCCACCACTGCTGGGGGAGGAAGCTCGGGGCAGGACGGGCTGATGGGTAAGGAGGCCGCTGGGCCCCAGGAGAACCGTGTGGAGATGGGCGGGGTGGGGGGTAGGACAGCGTGGCGGCAAGGACCAAGGTACGTGTAAGACGGAGGAAAGGCTTTGAAACTCAGGCTGGGAATGGGGTGTGGGAAACAGGAGCTCTCCCCTGAGGCTGGGGCCCAGACCCCACAGTCAGCAGGATGGGGCCACCGGTGGGATCCCGGACGGGTCGTCCTCAGCTCAATGAACTCGATGGAGCCTGGCTGTGTGGAGGCTGATCAGGACACGTCCAGCCCTTGGCCTGAGCTCCTCTGAAGAAGGGTAAAGGCCGAAGACTTTCTGAGGCAAAGGACCAGGTACCTGTGCAGAGGAGGGGGCAGAGGTTAAGCCTGGAAACTTCCACCATGCCGAGTAACCTTCTGAGGGACCGGTGACCTTGGCTCGACCTTCCCAGCTGGCAGGGCTCAGGTTGGAACCCTCTGCGGGCTCTCCGCGTGGTCCCCAAGCCAGCGCCAGGCTCTTTGGAAAATGGACCTTGCCTGCTGTGGCCGGGGTGGCTGGGGACGGGGTGATTTCACGCACGGCCCCCCTCCTGTGTCCCCTCCCGCCTCACCAGCTTCAAAGGCCTCCCCTCCACAGGCAGAGCTCACAGCCTCGGAATTCCAGGCCCTCCAGGGCCCTGTGCGGCGGGCGTCCCTCGTGTGCCAGACGGGGATAGAAAACATACTTTCCCGGCCTTAATGTAAACCATGTGTGACCCGCCGCATGGGAGTGGCCGCCGCAGAGCCGGCCGGCGACCCCCAGCCCCGGCCCCGGCTGTGGCGCCTCGCGGGGTCCCGCCACCGGCCACGTCTGGGCCACAGGGGGCTCCCGCTGTCCCCCACCCACACTGCTCGGAGCAGCGGGGCTGGAGGCTGGCCCTGCTCGGACTAGGTCTGTGGCCCTGGGGAAGGTCCAGGCCGAAATCTGCCCAGCTGCCCGTGGCTCTTCGGGGCCTCACGAGAAGAGCTCAGCTCCAGGGATGGGCTTCAGGACCGCCTCCGATGAGCCCCCTCACAGCCTCCTTAGCTGCCTTTCTTGAGGAAATCACAGACCCCCCACCGTGGTAGGCAAAACAAGGCCCCCCACAAGGAGGCGTGTGCCCTCATCCTTGGAACCTGTGATCGTGGGACTTGTGGATGTGATTAGGTTAGGGACCTCCAGAGGGGCAGATGCTCCTGGATCATCGGGGCCGGGGGCAACGTCAGCACAGGGCTCCTATGAGGGAAGGAGGAGGGAGGCAGGAGGTCAGAGTCTGAGAGGATGGGGTGACACCACCACCAGCCAAGGAACACGGGCGGCCTCTCAGAGCTGGGAAGGGCGAGGAACGGAACCCCGAGAGCGCCCAGGAGGAACCAGCCCTGCAGACACCTTGATTCTAGCTTCATCTGGGACTTCTGACCTTGGAACCGTAAGAGAACTTGTGTTGTTTCAAGTTGCCAAGTTTGTGGTAGTTCCAGCAGCTGGAGACTCATACGCACTCCCACCCAGCCCTCCGCAGGCCCCCCCTGCCTGCACCAGCTGCCCCCCTACCCGGGCTCTCCTGGCTCGGGGTTTGCTCCAATGGCATCCCTCGGCGCCAGCACATCAGCAGCAGCAGCCTCACCAAATGGCCCGCTGAATGGCTCATGCACTCCCGTCTTCTCTGGCTCTCACACTCTGCGTTCTGTCCCACCCCGACGTCCCAGCCCTCAGCATTGCCATCCCCCCTGACCACACCAGGTCCCACTGGGGCCACAGCGGGCTGCAGGGGGAGAGCAGGGCTGCTTCCTCCTCGGGCACGTGGGCTCGCAGAGTAAACAGAGAGCAGGGGGTTGCCTGGCAGCTCCTGACCCTGCCCTCCTGCGGGTACGTGGCCACCATCCAGGAGGGGCTGTGGGGTCTTTTCCAGGAGGCCACAGCCGGCTGGGTAGGAAGGGGCAGAGACACCACCCCCACGGCAGGCCTGAAAAGCCAGCTGCTTTTGGCGGGTCCTGGGACCCAGAGGTGGCGATAGTGAGGTGGGGGTGGGGGTGGGACCGGCGCGTGTACCCCCACCCCAGAACAGGTGAGGAGCACTCAGATTGACCAGCTCACGTCCGGGATCGCCTGCCTGGCCGAGGTCCCCAAGCCCCCAGACCCAAGAGCCGACACTGAAAGGGCTCTTCCAGGATGTCCTCGGAGAGCTGGCTGCACCCGGGGACGGTCACACATGCGGTTGCTGCAGCCCGAGGAGGGAGGGTCGCGGAGCCTCGGCAGCCAGCGCGCCAACCTGCTCAGGAACACCACGGGGCCAGAGGACCAGTCAGCCTCTGAGAGCAGGGGAGGCTCTAGTCTAGACAGGCAAGGGCACAGGGCCACCTCTTCACATGGCAGGAGGGGGGGCATTGCCCTATTTCTGGGGGGTCCACGGTGAGGGCTCTACAGACAGACAAAGAGTCAGGGGGCGGCCCGTGTCCAGCTGACACAGAGAGAGAGCCATCCCTGCAAATAGGTCCCTGCAAGTCTGAGCATCCGTGCATTTTCCCTTATGGAATATCCGGCCACAGCATGCCCCCAAATGTCATCCCAGCTGCACATGGCCGTGGATGTGTCGGGACATACCATGGCCCACACCCTTGTCGGCCCTGGATGTTGGGCCAATGTCACGGGCAAAAAACCCTCCAAAAAAAAAAAAATCTCATTGTTTGCTTTTATCATCTAAATTTTCCCGGTTGAGAGGCCCTTCGGATGTTTGCTGCTGATTTTACTCCTCTTCTGTGAATTGCCTATTCAGAGTCTCTGTCCATCTTTCCGCTGAGAGCTATTTCTAATTAATTTGTAAGAGCCTGTGTGTATTAAGGGTATTGCCCCTCTGTCTATCAGAAATGTTACAGATATTTCCTCTGGGCTGCCATTTCTCTGTTCATTTTAGTCCACGTGTGAGTCTTTCAGTGCTCGGAGGCCTGGTGATTTTCCTTTATGGCTGCCGGGGGTTCGCGTCCTGCCTGGGAAGGCTTGACCTGACCCGGGGTCTAGCATCATCCCCCTGTTTCCTGATGCTCTCATTATTGGTAATGTGTGCCATCTTCAGTGTGAGTAGGACATTTGTTTGGCCTGAAGTACGGACTGACCTTGGTGGGTTTTCCCCAGTGGGAGACCACCACGCCCTTGCTCCTGTCCCCACTGACCAGAAGAGCTGGGGTCTCACGGGGACCTCCCTCCCCCAAGACAGCCCTGTGCTGGGAGGAGAGGCTGGTGTGCAGGAGGAAGACGGAACTGTGAGGCGTTCTCGGTCACTGACACCTTGGGGAGGGTGCGGTGAAGAGAAGGTGTCCCCCCGGCCCCCCTCCCTGGTCTTTCCCGCACATGAGCGGCAGCTGGGCCCCGTGTCTGGGCCAAGCTGAGTGTGAAAGCTCTCAGAAGCTTCCAGAGACATTTCTATCCTCTGGGGCCGTCAGATCTCTGGGGTGGGGTACTGGGGACGCCCAGAGCCACCATGGCTGTTCTCCCCAACCCCGGGGCAGAACCCTCATCTTGAATGGTTTGAAGAAAATGGATGTCCCCTGCTTAGGTGGGGGAGCTCCTGGATATTCTCAGTCGGGTCACACCCATCAGGGTCTGCGAGGTGAGAAAAAGGCCAGGGAGGCTGCTGGGGCTGCGAAGCCCTCACTAGCCACTACCCAAGCCTCTTCCAAAGGTGGAAAGAGGTTTTCTGCGAGATGCAGACTGGACACAAAGATTATAACCACGGCTGTGACTTAGTGGGTGCTTCTGTGGGCCGAGCCCCCCAGCCAGCTCTTTGCCTTGTTATCACCAGACCCCACATCAGCCCTGCAGGATGCATGATCCCTACCTTACAGAGGAGAAAATGAATGCTCAGAGGGGGTAAGTAAACCTGCACAGAGCCCCACAGCGTGTAGGGAAATTGAAGTCACCTAAAGAGATATTGAGAGGCTGAGCCGGAAAATGGTCAGCAAAGTGCCCAGCGGGGTTTGCACAAAGTGGGTGATTGAAAGATTCAACTGCCCCCCAGCCCCCCTCCCTTCTCTGTGTCTTTTCCTTTCTTTCCCAAACCTCCCCACCACCTGAAATCTGTAACAATGGCAAGCAAGCCCCAAGTCAGTAATGAAATGGCAATGGCCATTCATTGAAGGACTTGTTCCAGAAGCTTCCCCTGGGTAGCAAGTCCTTAGCCAGGGAACCCCCTTGTCTCCACCCCTGAACAGCACCCTATCTATCTAACCAAGGTTGACACTGGATCTGGAGGGGATCGGGTGGGGAAAGTTCCCACCCATGGGTCAGCCCTCAGGAAGGAGGGCGATCCAGAGGCGCTCCCAAGAGGAGGGGTCTCTAGTCTGATTGTCAAGGGCAGTGGTCACACACAGGGGCAGGGAGAGTGGAGTTGTTCTGTTTCCCAGTGTGCAGAGGCACGGGACATAACATTTTCAAAGCTTGTTGAACACGAAAAAGTACACAACGTGATGTATGATTTCAAGTATAAAACCGCAATAACCAGCTTTTAAAAAAAAAGTGTAGAAATCAGGATAATGATCTCCCTTGGGGTCAGAGGGCCGCTCACCTGAAGGGAGGTGTGGTGGGTTTCTGGGGCCCTGACCCGATTGTGTTTCTTCCTCTGAAGGAGGCTGGCTAAAGGGGTGTGCCTCTGACTTTATGGAACTATAACGTGTACCCCTTTGATCCATGTACTTTTCCTCTGGTGCATTAGACTCCAATAAAAAGTTAAAATGTGTTGAAACTGGAGCTCAGGTGACGAGAGAGTTTGAACATTATTCTGGAGGCAGTGGGCAAACCCAGCAGGCCTCTGAGCAATGGCAGTTCGTGACCAGAGCTGTGTTTTTGGATGATGAATCTGGCAGGGTGTGTGAGATGGGTTCGCAGGGGGGAGAGGGGGCCGGCTGGCGTCGGCTCAGACATGGCGGTGAGCGCAGGTGAGAGGTAATTCACAGCCGCCCCAGGGAGGAGAAGCCATGCTCGAGCTGTCTGGGGCTTCATTAAATATCAGAAAGAGAAATGAACCAATTTCGCGGCCCTGGTCTGTGCCTTCTCCCAGGATGTGGAGTCAAAGGCTACGCGACCAAAGGCCAGTAGCAATCCGATTAATTCCCCTGGATAAAGCCTTTAATCTAACACATAACAGCAAATTCTTGTTTTTCCATTAAAAACAATACCTCGGCCCCCACGTTGGCTGCCAGGGCCTTAATGAGATCCCTTTCCCACCCGGGAGGCTGAATCGGACCTTTGTTTCTCACAGCATGGGGTTCGGAAGATTGCTAGTTTGGCGGTAGGGCCGGCTGGGGGTGTTTGCATTGATGGGGAGCATGAGGCTGGATGTGACATAAGCAGCGAGAGGTTCTAGGTGACCTCAGCTGAACCGCAAGTTGGCCTAACTCCTTGGAAGAATGTGTGGGGAGATTTGCCGGGGCCAGGCCCGGGCATGGCCTGGGGTGGAAGAAGCCCTGGGACAGGGCTTCAGAGACCTGGGGACTATCTTGGGCAAGTCTTGCCCCACTCTGCTTCTGTCTCTTCCTGTGTCAGATGAGACGGTTGGCCTTTCGGGAAGGCCAGGTATTCGTGGAATCAGATCTCTGGGTGCTGGACCCATGGGACTGGGGACTAAGCATGACCATGGGCAGTAACATGCTCGCCTGCCTAACTGCAGGGAAGGATGCGGGGAGGACGCCCTGGCACTGGGAAGCTGCTGGGGGACGCTGATGGTGTTGCAACATGGCAGAGGAGAGATCTGTTCAACTAGGACCCCTACAGAAAGTGACGTGCTCCCAGATGACGTGGCATAAATACCACCTGCCTCCCAGGGTAGGGCGACCAATTCATCCTGCTCTCCCTGGGACTCTGCTGGTGTTAGCTCTGACAGCCCCAGATCCCAGGAAACCCCAGGCCCAGGCCAACCAGGATGGTTGGTCACCCCCTTCTAGACCTGGAGAAAACCTCGGCACTCAAAGTGAGCTGACGCCTGCACACAGCGGGGTGACCCGGACCCACCCCCCGTCCAGCAGCACGTGGGGGACTGACCCAGAGTGGAGACTGTCCTCCTGATGGCTCTTAGCCACCATGTCCCCTCCCATCCAATCCTCACAGAAGGGGGACTGGATGCTTCTCCCAGAATCTAGTCAAAGCTGGCTCGCTGAACAGAATGGGACAGTCCCATAGTCTCTGCCTATTGCCGGGATGCTGGTTGTCATGCCTCAGGTGGACAGGTGCCCCTTCTAGGCTCTGGGCTCCAACACCCCCATCAAATCTTTCCAGAGATCCCTGAGCTCACAGCATGCCCTCCGGGAGGACCCAAGGAAGGGCTGCCTGGCCTCACGGCCCCAACTGACTTCTGCAGCCAAGCTACAAAAGTCTTTGGGACCAAACCAGGTGAGTGGGCCCCTCGAAGACCTGTGCTCAGCTGAGCTTAAGTCCGGCCAGATGTGCACCAGTCATGACCTTGTTGGCTGGGGCCTCAGGGGCTGGCCCACCTCCCGCGACTCCGCATCTTCCAGCGGCCTCTCCTTCCAACCAGGAGCAAAGCCCATGGTCATGGGGCAGCCCCTCAGCCAGATCAGGGGGTCTCGGACCTGAGCAATCACTTTCGAGGGAGCGTTAGGGTATTTGCCCCGCCATGATTTCCGGAGCTGGAAGTCTCACCTCTGTTAACGCGGTATCACTGGGGAGATGTCCAGGGCGGGCCAGGATGCCGGCCGGGCTCCCAAACGGATCCCGCACAGTGCTGTGCAAATCCAGTGCGGACGCCTCCTGCCCGGCAGATGGAGGACTCCGCTCGTGGGAACTGGCAGCCAGCGGTGACCTGTGAAATCGGGACCGAGGGGATGAAAACGTTTTGTCACTGAGAAAATATGTTTATGCTTATTAGAACAACATTTTTTGGGCTCAAGTAAAATAAACACATGGGGTCGAATGTTGCTCCGAGTACTCCATTTACAAAGAGGCGAGGAAGGTATGAGGCTGTGGTCAGGAGCTGGCAAGGATGAAAATTACAGCGGGATTAGCTTCTTGCATTGTAAATTGGAAAGTCCAGAGATGTGTGGCACTGCTGCAGAGGCCCAAACTTCCAAATGAAATTTATTCTTGCTGTAAAATCTGGAAATGACATCTTCAGGGATAACAAATACAGAGAAAACATGATTTCAGCCTCGATATTTGGTCTCCTTGCAGACGGATTTCATTAAAAAGGGCTTTATAAAAATGATAGAAATGTTACAGTTTGCTAAATTAAGTCTGAAACAGCTCTATTTAATAATCTGGTGCATTTTAATCATTTTTTGAAAAGCCTGACATATTAAAAAGAACCTCAGTCTTGGATACCACTAAAAAAAAAATGAAGAAAAGAAAAAAGGAAACACTCTCCGCTCATCTTGGGTTGTTTTGTTCATTTCTTAACTTAAATTTGTCCTCCTCACTAAGAATTGGCGCCAAGTGAATAAACATCTGATGCCCAGCTCTCCAGGTCTCCGGAGCGTTTGTAGCCAGGACAGGGTCATGCGACCATGGGTTTCCTGGTTTAGTTTTCTCTTGGGAATCAAAGTTGAAAAGGTTAACCACTGTTTCCACCTTTTGGTCCCATAATGCGACACACTCAGGAATGGGGGTGTGTAAGGTGGGATGGGCAAGGGGGAGGCAGAAGGGACAAACCATAGTGGGAAGACTAGTATAAAGCTCTCCTGGAAAGTCTTTGCCAAAGAGCAATGGAAAGGGCCTTCCAAGATCCTTAGAAAAGTCTCCGTTTTGGAGGAGGAAGTGGAATTTGAGAGGTAGCTGTGGGGAGTTGTAAGAGCACTGGGTCCAGACTACAGAAATCCAGTGCTCTGACACCAGCCAGGGCCAAGGATTGGATGGATAGATGGATGAGTGGATGGATGGATGGATGGATGAGTGGATGAGTGGATGAGTGCATGGATGGATGGATGGATGGATGGATGGATGGATGGATGGATGGATGAGTGGGTGGATGGATGGATGGATGGATGAGTGCATGGATGGATGGATGGATGGATGGATGGATGAGTGGATGGATGGATGGATGGATGGATGGATGAGTGGATGAGTGGATGGATGGATGGATGGATGGATGGATGGATGGATGAGTGGATGGATGGATGGAAGTTTTGGGTCCTGACTGCCTCTCATAAGGGAAGGACAAGTGTTTATTTTGACAATGTACCTGACACTTGTCAAGCAGTGAGTCCAGTATCACATTATCTTGCTCATTCTTAATTGCAACTATATTGATTATATGTGAGAAGATAAAGTCTCAGAAGAGCAATGTGCTGCAGGCAGCATGATGCAGCCAGTGAGAGGGTGAGCTGAGCTTCCAAAGCCTGTGTCCAGCTTTGAAAGATTGCAGCTTTCTGTGAAACCAACCCCAAACCTGTGATTATTTTTATTGTTAACAATAATGCTTTTAGTTGGTGGAAAGTTCTAGAACTCAGCTTTCCTGACCTCCATCCTATGGATTCTTCCACAGATTTTCTGATATTCAGGTCAAGGACTGGGAAACATGGGGAGACAAGCCTTGATGAGAAGCCAGTTGAAACAGCACTGGGAGAAAGTTTCAGGACATTGCCAGTTTTAAGAAAGGAGGGGTGAGCAGCTAAGGTATCTAGGCTTAGTGCTGGGTGCTGGGTAAGGATCCAGGATGTAGTGGGCTGGGAGAAGAGGGTAGAGACCTGCTTCCAGAAGTGGAAATCCTTGTCTTGGATTTTCTTCACAAGCACAGCTAGATGGGAAAATGCAAGAATATGGCCCAGAAGGCATCAAGGAGCAAAGGAGCAGAGGTGGAAGCCAGAAGGCCTGCATCAGCCCTGACATCCTCTCTGCCAGACGTGCCCTTGGAGAGCCACCTTACTGCCCTTGGCCTCAGTTTCCCATTCCCTAATGAGAAGTCAATACTGCCTACACCCCAAAACCACTGTGGGGATGGGATGAGTGTGGATATGGTTGGTCACCGCTGAGCTCTAAGGGTCCCCTCATGCAGAAGGGGCCCGGGATCCTCACCAAGCCCTCGGGCCTACCTCTGTGAATCCATCCCCTTCCCTGACCGTCCAGGCCCTACGCACATCCAGGGCCTTGGAATCTGCCTTCCCTCCCAGACCCAACTTCTTCTCACACCAAAATGGCTCCCAGGACACTGGCAACTTCTGTGGCAGGAAGCCCACAGACCCCAACTTTGGCTAGTTTGCACGGATAGACTGGAATGGTGTCAACCAGAGACATCTTGGAAGCACCTAAGGCCATGGTGGATGTGGCAGAACCTGGGAAGGATGCTGTCATCTCTGGCCTGGCCCCTCCCTAAAAACATTGCCATAACTTATCCCTTTTGCTTTTTTTTCTTTGTCTTCTTTAAACAACCTTATTAAAGATGACTTAACTGCAAAGTGAAGCCATCCCCTAGCTACTAAGTAGGATATGACTCAGTCCAGGGGAGCAGGGTGGCCGAGGGCCGGGCAGCTTCTCCAGGGATGTCCACTCCTGGTGTTGGGTTGCAGCAGGTCACATGGAAGTGGGACATTTCCTCCAGTAGTGACTTTTCCTTCCTCTCGTGCGGTGTCAGGGTGATGCTCTCATCTCAGCTTATTAAGATGCAGAGCCCAGTCTCATCAACACAGATTTAGAGCAGCCAAGTCCACCACTCCATGTGTACGCAGTTGGCCAATTACCCATGAGATGACGTTCCCTCCCAGCTCTGGGGGCTGTCTTCCATCTTCTGACATGTGAGTGAGGACACTGCTGGGCAGGGCAAGGCAGGGTGGGCCAGGGTCCCTGCTGTATCCTTGGACATGATCATGGGTCCAGAGGACCTTTCTGTGACATTATGGAAAGACCATATGCCTCCTTCTTGTTCCTGACGTTGTCCACAGGACAGTCAACTAAATACCTCACTCAAAGCTGGAGATGACTGTGTTTGCCTGTCAGCAGGCTATCAGTGTAGCAATGAAATTAAAGCAGAAATGGTTGATTCTTGGTGAATCCATGTGTTGGTCCCAGAACCACCATTTTTTTTTTTTTTTGGGCCTAGATGTTCTCAGGCCATCTGTCATAAAGTCTCTTTTGGAATTTGGTTGGGAACCACCAAGAAGCCAGGTCGACCTCCTGGGATTTATAGGATTCCTATTTGCAAACCTCAACCTTAGTTGTGTGGTCTTGAGATACCTGTCCCATCCTCAAGGACTCCTGGGCTTGGTGCCATAGGAAACCCAGAGTAGGTGGAACAGGATCCATGCTCCAGGGTCCCCAGACGCTCTGCAACCCAAATATGAATGTGTTCACAACCTCTCTGATGTCCAAGTGTGCATGTGCACATTGTTCTGGGGACAGGATCCACAATTTCATCATATTTCCAAAGACCTCAATGTGTGATGGAGGGGTCCCCCCCAGAGAAACTTCTGGTATCAGGAGAGGCTGTGGGTGGGGGCAGTGGGACTATTTGGGGTCAGACTGGCCTGGGTTCCCACACTGACTAACTAGATAATTGCCAGTAAGCTAACTGGTCTGCGTGTCTGTTCTTACCTGTCCAACAGGGCTACCTAGACCTGCTCTCTAGGCTGCTAGGACAAAGAGCTGGGGTGCTGTGTGGCCACGATGTTTGGTTTCTACACGGGAACCGTGGACAGAGTCTTCTGCGATGGGAATCACCATGTCCTTCTGGGGTCACGGGGGCCCTTCCCAATCCGTAGAAGGTTCATGCCTCCATTTCTTCGTTAGCTCTCTCAGGCCAGGCTCACTAAATATCAACATGGTTCCCGCGAGGCCCACGCTCAGATGGGCACCACCCGGCCGGTCCACCCCACGCCTGGATCCTTCAGCAGACCTCACTCCCCTGAAGTTTCTAGCATGGGGAGGGTGTGTTCAGGCCCCTCTGATGACGGCTTAGAAAGGCTGGTTTATCTGAACTCTGTTTCATCTTGCACCAGACACATACATATTTCTTGCATCCATCTCCACCGAAGCGGAGAAAAACACTCGGCTTTTTGCAAGAGGAAGCCCCGAGAGGCTCGTTAGGAGGGCTGGGGGCTCTTGCTGGCATAATAAGTGGTTATCAGCCCAGGGCCACGTGGCCTGCTGGGTGCCCGTTACATAAGCACCTTCCCCTCGGCATCCCGCTGCCGGCATTAGTCTTCCCACCGTGTGTCCGGCCCCCTGCCCCTGAGCTGCCACAATCAGTGTGTCCCGAGCACCCCGGGTGTCCAGAGCGGGCGGGAGTGATCACATCTGCCTGATGAGGGCGAGTCCGGATGGCCAGTCAATGAGCTGGCCAAAGCCCCGGGGGCTGGGCCAGCCGTCCAGGAGAACGGTGGGAGACGGCAGCCATGGGCTATCGGCTCAGTGGAAGGATGATTACATACAGACCAAGAGCAAGTGCAAGGGCCAGAGAGGGCCCCTCAAGAAGGAGACGGCACCAAGTGCCCCCAGGAAACTACCCTGCTTCATGTAACCCTGGGAACCACAGGAGCAGAGGTGGGAAGAAGGTGGCCCTTCGCCTGCTCCCGGGGGATGGCAGGAGATTGTCCCTGCTCCCAGGACCTTGCTTCCTCACAGGAAAATGGGAAACAGTGAAGCAGTGAGGTCTGAGCTCACATGGACACAGCGCGGGGGGACAAAGGAAGTGTCCCTCATTCCAGAACTTTCTCTGGCTCCTTCTGCCCCTGAGAGCTTTGTGGTCCCAGCAGGGCAATTCTCATATCTGAATCTGCCCCCCCCCGCCAAAACACACTCTACTCTTCCCATCTTCAAAATACCTGTCCCTTTACAGGTCCCCATACGACAACCTGACCACCTTCTCTGGACAGGCTGGGTCCCCCGGTATGGTCTGATGGTGTCACTACTCACTGGGGGGCCCTCTCCCGTCTGACGGGAGCCCCTCTGGCCCCACACAGGCTGTCATCACACCCTTCCTGTTTCTCTCCAAGCCGCTCACTGGTTTCGGAGCCTGGAACGTCTGACATGTTTTCCCAACATTTGCTTCTCATTTCAAAGTGTAAACCTGGCAACTCAAAGAAGGTTCCCTGTTTTTCCCCCTCCTTATGCTCCTCTTGAGCGTTCTGCCTTCTCCTTACAGGGAGAAGTGTCTCTAAAGTTGATCTTGGGTGGTTGTTCTCAAATAACTGGGCCCAAGGAGCTCAAAAGAAGCAAGCAGGACAAGCCCAAGTCTCTGGCAGCTTTGGTTTTCCGTTGAATTTTCCAAAGAGATTTTTGTGCAGAGGGTGTTTCTTGAGCTCGTCAGGTTTCTCCGGTCCGTGTTGACGGCCATCCACAAATCACCACATTTATCATGGGAAGGGCGGGCCACACTCCGCTTTCTCCCCGAGGCCCGTCTCCCCAACCCAGCCGCCCTCCCCTGGGCCCTACTCCCTGCCCACTGCGGCCACCAGCCTCCACCTCCACCGTCCACTCTAAGCGAATTCTTCCCACGGCATCCGGTGTAGACGGGACTTTGGGCGCCCGTTCCCTGGGAGCTCCACTTTCCAGCAAGGGCGGCAGCCAAAGTGAAGGCATGAGAGGGTGCGGCACCCAGGTTCGAGGCCCGGCTCCACTGAATGTAAGCAGCAAGACCCTGGACGCGTGGGCTCACCCAGCCTCCGCCGGACCCTTTGTACAACGGAGGCCCTTAGTGCCCACTTCATCAGAGGACCAGCGTCTGGCACGGAGTGTGAGTTCCGTGAGGGCAGCTGTAACTCTTCCATGGTTTACCTGCTTGTTCTCCTCATCTGCCCAGAGCTTTCCACTCGACCCATTTCTACCTAGTGAAGGGGCATATTGAGGGGTGCGTGTCTCTAGGGAGGAGGTGTTAGAGGGCGTATATATAGGTGATTACAAGATGCTCTCACCTTCGGTGAGCTGTAGCTTCGCTCCCAGAGTGCAGTCAGTAAAGGCTTCCCCCCTGCTGCCCACCTCCCAGCGGCCCAGAGCAGAAGGGAGGCTGCTTGGCCAGGTTGGGGTGAGGGGCACAGACCCCCACACCCCACCCTGCCCACTCTTCGCCAGCAGGCTTCTCTGACCAGAATGAGCCTTCATTCATGCTTCCAAGAATGTGAACCCAGAGTGCCCTCTCCCCACCCAGCTCAACGGGTCCAACTCATTGTAGGGATGGGGAAACTGAGGCTGGCCATCCCCAAGGCAATCAAGTTGCCGAACGCAGCAGCGGAAGGGCCAGGCCAGATGCAAGGCCCCCTTGCCAGCCACTGGGGCCGGTAGCAGGCCTCCAACATGAACTAAAGGTCAGCTCCCATTACCCAGGGAAATGCAGAAGGCTCAGCGCCCTGACCTTTCTGGGCTAATAAGGAGGACTACTTGATGCCATAAAATATTTCATTATTAAAGCAATCAGGGAAACCTTTATGGAGGCACAGCCAACAGGCTTTCTCAATTAGCATGAACATGACCCCCCATCATCCTCTCTGGGCCGCCCACCCCTGCTTCCAGAAGCCAGCAGAGGCCTGGCCCAAACCACAGCCTCTGCAGCAGGCAAGGGCTCGGTGTGAGTACAGAGCTCTGAGGTTTGTTTTTCCCTGACTGCTCTACCTCCCTGCATCTGCTTTGGTGCCGCAGTGCTCCCTGGGCTGGACCCTGGGTCGGGGCGCCGAGTGGGATGTGGACCTCTCCTTAGAGAGGTACCCGGGCAGGTGGGGCTGGGGTGGGCATGCAAATGCAGGCAATGAGGAATCTCAGTGGGCCAGGGGCACCTAGCCCAGCTGGGGACTCAAGGAAGGAAGGCTTCCTGGAGGAGAGGACATGATAGGAGCTGTCTCTCCGTGGAGGAGTTAGCCAGAACCTTCTAGAAGCCAGGGTGCCAGCCTGTGAACTAGCTCATTCTTCACTTCTGGAGGTTGCCCAGAAGACTTCCTTGAGAGGCTTCGCCTCCTGAGCACTCCCCACCACCGCACCCCCGTCCTTGTCCTTCGGGCCTCATTTCCCACACATCTAGGCTGTGCCTGTGGGGTGTAGGCTGGCCCCACAGAGTCTCGGCCTCAGCCCGGCAGGGTGCCTCGGTCTTGAGATCAAGCAGCCCAGAGCAGCCCCTGGCCACCCACCCACAAAACAGCAAGCCACTTGGGAGGGCCTCCCTGCGCAGAGAGTGAGCAAGGTGGGGGTCTTGCTCATCTGTTAGGGGTTTCCTGGGCGGATACCAAGAGCAGCCTTCACAGCAAGAAGGCCCGGGTCTGGAATCAGCCCAGCTCGGCCCCCAGCCTCCTCCCCTCAGCTCTGGAGGACCCTGCACCCAATAACCACCCCCTCCTCACCCTGCAGTCAGGCTGGCCCTTCCCTCGGAAGTTCCTCTCGGCCCCTGGCCCAAGGGATCTGCGGGGCCTTCCAGACAGAGCCGGCCGTATAGGAGGCTCCTGGCTCAGAGAGGGCTCTTCCTTCCCTACTCCCACCGCATCCCCGGGAGGCCAGCCTGATGGAGGATCTCGGAGCGCCCTGGACATTGCCCAGACCGTGACTCCCAGGCGCCAGGCCTCGGAGGCCCTCTGCTCCCTGTCCCCGGTCCCTCCAAGCCCACTGCCTGTGGTATTTCCCTCACGCCGAGCCCAGCTGTGCCGAGCCCAGCTGTGCTCTTCTGTGCCCACCTGGCCCGCCCGCACCCCTGCACTCACCTGTGCCCCCGGTAGGCCAGAGCCCCTCCCTTCTCACGCACCCAACCTACACCGCAGTAAACAAAGAGTCCGTTCTCGGGGAAGGAGGCTGGAAGGCAAAATGTCTCTTATGTAAACTTATTTTCTTAAAAGGGGATTGAAAATACATTTGCAATATTGTCCTCAATAAAAAAATGACCCAGCCACTTTTTTGGATGCGCTGTGTTGTTTGTTACTTCTGATGATACCCGAAACACAAACTTTGTTACCCCCGCAGTGAGCCCCAGGCTGACCATGGGCTGGGGTTGAGACCAGTGGGACACAGAGCAGGGAGCCGGCCTCCCTCCGTGCACATGGGCCTCCCAGCCACGTGCCCAGCCTGGCATCCGGCGCCCACCTTCGTGGGGTCCGACCCGGAACCCCACTGTGTGTCTCCCCACTCTGCTCCAAGTAGCACCACCAAACTGGGTAAGCAAACACACCTGCCCTTTCCTACCTCCGGGCATTTGCACAGACTGTGTCCCCCATGTTTTTAGCCAGCACTTCTCCCCGTTCCAGCCCTCCGCTATCCCCAGAGGCAGTCTGGGGGAGCCACATCAGCCCTACACCAAGGGATGCCACCTTGGATCGTCCTCATGTGGGTACTTTACAAATCCTTTGGGCGGGCAGGACATGAGCTCCCGGGGAGAGGAAGGGAGCCCTGTCTCTGATGATCTGTGGAGTTGGGGAGAATTCCCGTATCTCTTCAGCACCACAGCCGCACCAGATTCTTATCCTCCTCTAAGAGATGGAGGCCACAGGAGCTCAGAGAGGGTAAGCACCCAGCCCCAGGTCACACAGCACATGGCAGGGCCAGAACTCAGCCTCCATCCTCCAGGCTCCTGCTCTGGCCCAGCTCTGCCCTGGGTTGCCTCCTCTCCTCCCCCCGCCGCCACCCCAGTGCAGGGCAGGCCAGGAAGGCTCTGGATGTGTTTATGGCATGATCCCGGAGCCCACCCCCAGATCTGGTGCGGGGGTCTGAGGCTCCAAACCTGCAGAAAACCTGTGATTAATTTTCCTGTCCTCATTAATTCCCGGATTTCGCCCTCTCATTAGGAGGCGGTGGGCGGTGCGTCTGGGGCCGCATGCCTGCCTGGCTCTGAGGAGCGGTTACGGGAAGGCCTGGCACTCCTAATTGCCTTGCCTGGTCTTAGACGGGCTCATTAGAGGTAATGAAATCTGGGAGCCCGGGGCAGAGGGAAGCGCAGCGTCCCTCCAGGGAGACATGCAGGCAGGAGCTCTTCAGAAGAAAAACACGCCCAAGGAGCCAGGGGGCACAGAGGGCCTGGTCAGGCCGGTGGGTAGGGGGTTCGACCCCCATGGAACAGTAGAAGGAAGTGGGTGGAGGACTGGGCCTCCAGGATGGGGGGTAGACCCCTCAGGGTCCAGCTCCTTTTCTCAAAGCTCCACCATTGGTTACATTTTCTGGGAAAAGCGGGTGGTCGTGCCGGGCCCTACCCACCCGTCCCACTGCCCGTGGGCTGAGCCGTCGCCTCTGGGACAAGCAGGGCTTGAGCCTCCTCCCTGGCCTCAGTCTCCAGTCTCACCCATGCCCTTTCCCTGTCCACCCAGAGAGAGCCCTCTAGAACCCACCTGGCTCCCCAGTACCCAGTAAGGCGAGCCCCCACTCGGCTGCATGCTCCGTCCTGCGGGGTCTGGCCTCAGCGCCCACGACCCTCCATGCTGCTCAGCCTCCGGTCCGGGCCACTCCCCTCTGAGCCTCTTCCACCTGCAGCCCCTGCTCCTGCCCCTCAGTCCCTGGGCTCCCATTCAGCTGGACGCTTACCTTGCACTTGATCGGGGCCTTTCCTGGGCCCGCCCCGCCACCTGCCCGCGCTATCCTCTGCACACCCGGGCCTCGCCATCCCCTGCTGGAAAGCCTCCCTCTGGATTCCCGAGGACACCCAGCCCAGGCTGCATCCACGGCAGGGTGACGACAAGTGCGTGCCTTCTGGCCATACCTTCTTGCCACTGTCCCTCTCCACGTGTTCTGGGGCTCCTGCCCCCCGGGCTTCAGAGCCAGCCCCAACCAGGGTGCTCGCGCCTGGGGGACGGGGAACGTGTCCCTGCTTCCTGTGACAAAGTCACACTGTCAAGGAGCCCGAATCGAGAAGAAGCGTGAGCTGGGTGAGAGGTCAGCACACTGCTGCCCGATCCGTGCCTCACGTGGCCTTGATCTGGGGAAGCTACAGGGCTGGCCGGGGGCTGCAGCCCCGGGGACCGCGACGGTGGCCACGTCCCCTCAGGACCTCGGGGCCCCGGTGGACGCTGCGAGGACAGAGTCACTGACTTCTGGGCCTCATCCTCAGTGGCTTCCGTGGCCCGTCTGACGGTGGCGCATGCACGCCAAGTGGACGCTCGGGTCTGGTCTGCCTGAGCACAGGCCCTGCCTCGTGGTTCTGGGGGCCGGAGTCCGACATGTGTCTCAGCGGGCTCATCTCGAGGCATTGGCAGGGCCGTTTCTTCCTGAAGGTTCAAGAGACCATTTCCTGGCCTTTTCAGGCTTCTCGAGGCCACCTGCCCCCTTGGCTCAAAGTCCCCTCTTCTTCGCGCGGCCGTGGCTGGTGAGGTCTTTCTTGTACCCCATCACACGGACCCTGACCTCTTGGTTCCCTCTTCAGCTGTGATGACACTGCACCCAGGGTCACCTCCTCATCTCAGGGTCCTTAACTTAAGCCCATAGGCAAGGTCATGTTGCCACGTGGGGTCACAAAGTCACAGGTTCTGGGGATGGACGGCTTTGGAGCTGCTGTTCTGCTGACCAGAGCCTGGCTCTACCTGGAAGCAGAAGCCTAGAAGGATCTGAGGAGGGCCTGCTCTGGGGGCGCGGGTGACTCGGACCCGCTCACCCCACACGTTGGGGACAGTGCTGGCGTGGGAGTTGGGCTGGCCAGAGGCCCACAGTCAGGCTCAAGTGGCTCTCTCCCTGAGGGCAGAGCAGGGCCAGGCAACAGAGAAAGTTCCGGTCTGTGTGGCTGGCCGCAGCCCTGTCTCCTGGTGTGAGCAGCCCCGAGGACCCCCCAAGCCCCCTGCTGGCCTGCCAGGAACTGCGGGCCGGCACCCCCAGCCATCCTTGGCCACGTGGACGCTCCTCCCTGCAGTGATCTGGGCTTCCTCTGACTCCCATTAGCCTTTCACATAAATCAGATCTGCGCCTTCTGGTCCCAACACCTGGAAATCAGTGTCCCCCAGGGTGGCTGGGTCTCTAAGTGGACAGAGCTGCAGGCATGGTGCCCAGGCCAGCCCAGGCTGCAGTCCTGCCGGCGTGCTTTAGCTGGTCACAGGCAAGTCCTAGCCCGAGCTCACGGCCTAGAAAACATTTATATCAGCATGCACACGCACGCTTTCGTTCTGGGATGACTTCTGTCTCTCCTCTCACACACTGTTGATATGTGGCCTCATAATATGGTTCTGGCTCATTTCCTCCAAGGGTCTCCTGGGAGCTGGGGGTCCCCTGGTCTCTCCTCCCTAGCCTCTGCTGACTCGAGACATCTTTGCTCTGCCTGCCAGATCGAACCTGAGCTCCTGCGGCCTGGGCCCTCAACCTCCCCCTCCCACGGCACAGGAGGCCTGGCTAAGAGGGGGCGCCCAGCGTACATTGGCAGACTGGCTGCAGAAACAATGTCCCCAGTGCTGGCTGAGCCCTAGACTGGCCACGTGGGCCTGTCCTGGCCCCTAGGGCCACCTCCTCACCTTCAAGGAGAAGGAGCCCCTGAAACTCTCCAGGTCCGGGAGGCTGAGCAGGTTTACAGGGCTGGGCAGAGTTGTGGGGCACTCTCTCACCCAATCTCCAGCCAAGCCCTGCCACTTTGCTTTAAACGATGCCCTCACTCCACGTGGATACCATGAGTGTCCTCTCTTCCTCTGTGTTATATTCTTGATGACTGCAGGATCAAGCAGAGTGATCTCTCTGTCGGAAAAGAGAAGCAAGAGATGTAGGTCTCGGAGCAGGAAGGGTACAGTCCCAGGCTAGGTGGGCACCTGCCCTAATATCCTGAGAGCCTGGCATCAGGTGATGGACATGTGGGCTATTTCCACCCGTGGCTATTGTGAATGATGCTGCTATGAACATTGAGTAGAAGTTTTTGTGTGAATATATGTTTTTAGTTCTTTTAAGCATATACCTAGGAGTGGAACTGCTGAGTCATGTATCAACTCCATGATTAAATCTTTAAGGGTTTTCCAAAGTAGTTGCACCATTTCACATTCCCACCAGCAATGTATGAGTGCTCCCATTTCCCCACATCCCCACTAAGATGAATTACTCTACATCTTTTTGATTATAGTCGCCCTAATGGGTGTAAGGTCGTATCTCATGGTTTCGATTTGCATTTCCCTTGTATATCTTCTTTGGAGATATTTCTGTCCAAATTATTTGCACATTCTTCATTGGATTATTTGTCTTTTAATAACTCAGTTGTACGCGTTCTTTATATATTCTGGAAATAATCAGATGTATAATATGCAAATACTTTCTCCCATTTGATAGGATTTCTTCTCACTTTCTTGATAGTGTCCTTTTGGATGAAATCCCATGCATCTCCTTTTTCTTTGGTGGTTTGTGCTGTAGATGTCATAGCTAAGAAACCATGACCCAATTCTAAGTCAGGAAGACATCCGTCTTTGTTTTCTTCTAAGCGTTTTAAAACTTTAGATCCTCTTAAATGTAGGTCTTGATCTCTTTAAGTTAATTTTTTATATAGTGTGAGGTAGGGTCTCAACTTGGTTTCTGGGCTTTTTTTTTTTATTTTGGGGGGGGTTTGCACATGAACATCCAGGTCTAGCAGCACCCTTTGTTGAAGATTATTCTCTGACCACTGAATTTTCCTGGCACCATTCTCAAAAGTCATGAACATACATGTAAGGGTTAATTTCCGAACTCTCAGATCTACCCTCCTGATCTATATGTCTACTCTGATACCACCCTCGTGATTACCGTAGCTTCATGGTAAGTTTTCAAATCGGGGAGTATGAGCCTTCCAACTTTCTTTGTCTTTTTCAAGATTGCTTTGGTTATGCTGGGCTCTTGCATTACCAAATGAATTTTAGGACCAGCTTGTCCGTGTCTGAGAAAAGGCAGCCAGGATTTTGACGGAGAGTGCCCTTACTCTGTGTCAACCTGGGGACTATTTTGCCATCTTAACAGTGTTAACTCCTCCAACTTGTGAGCATGCGATGTCTCTCACTTAGGACTTCTTTAATTTCTCTCAGTGATGTTTTGCAATTTTCAGTGTACAAGCCTTAGGCTTCTTTTATTAAATTTATTCTTAATTATTTATTCCTTTTTGGCACTATTACAGTTAGAATTGTTTTCTTAATTTCATTTTTTATTTATTCAATGATAGTGTAGAGAAATACAATTGGGTTTTGTATATTGATTTTTGAATCCTGGAACCTTGCTGAACTCATTTATTAGATCTAATAGTGTGTGTGTGTGTGTGTGTGTATTCCTTATGATTTTCTACACAGGATTAGGTCATTTGTAAATAAATACGGTTTTATTTCTTTCTCTACAGTGTGAGTGCCTTTATTTCTATTTCTTGCTTAATTTCTCTGGCTAAAACCTCCAGTACAATATTTTTTTTTTTTAAAGATTTTTTAATTTATTTATTTGAGACAGAGAGAATGAGAGAGAGAGAGCACATGAGAGGGGGGAGGGTCAGAGGCAGAAGCAGACTCCCTGCCGAGCAGGGAGCCCGATGCGGGACTCGATCCTGGGACTCCAGGATCATGACCTGAGCCGAAGGCAGTCGCTTAACCAACTGAGCCACCCAGGCGCCCCCTCCAGTACAATATTAAGTAGAAGTAAAGAGAATGGGCATTCTTGTCTTGTTCCTGAACTTTGGGGGAAAGCTTTCAGACTTTCACCATTAAGCAGATTACTGGCTGTATGTTTTCATGGGTACTGCTCATTAGCTTGAGAAAATTCTCTCCTATTTCAAATTTGTTGAGTGAAATAACACGAAAAGAGGTTATAAAATGATATTTGTTTTTTCAAGCTCATTTTTGTATCTATTGAGATGATTATGTGGTTTTTACCCTTTCTTCTGTTAATATGGTGTATTACATTGATTGATTTTTGAATGTTAAAGCAACCTTGCTTTCCTAGGATAAGTACCACTTTGTCATAGTGTATAATCCTCCTTATGAGTTGCTGGATTTGCTAGCCTTCTGTGGAGGATCTTTGTGTCTCTATTCATCAAAGATAATCAGTTTGTAGTTTTCTTGTGATGTCTTCATCTGGTTTTGGTATCAGGGTAATATTGGCCTCACAGAATGAGTAGGGAGGTGTTGGCTCTTTTATATTTCAAAAAAATTTTGTGAATTATTGCTATTAATTTTTCTTTAAGCTTTTGGTAGAATTCATCAGAGATACCATCTGGGCCTGGACTTTTCTTTGTGAGAAGTCTATTATTATTATTGTTATTATTATTAATTCAATCTCTTTATTTGTTACAGGTCTGTTCAGATTTTCTACTTCTTTTTCTTTAAAGATTTTATTTATTTATTTGAGAGAGAGAGAGCGTGAGCACAAGAGAGAGCATGAGCAGGGAGGAGGGGCAGAGGGAGAGGGGGAAGCAGACTCCCCGCTTAGCAGGGAGCCCAACGTGGGACTCAATCCCAGGACCCTGGGATCATGACCTGAGCTGAAGGCAGACGCGTAACAACTGAGCCAGCCAGGCGCCCCTAGTATAATATTTTAATTCCCTTGTTTTTTTTTCTTTTACTCTGTATCTTTGAGGTTTTGCTTTGGCATTACAATTAGCATCTTTATTTATAACAAAGTAGATTACATTAATACTAATTTAATTTCATACTATATAAAAACTTTGCTTCTCTACACCCCATTTCCTCCCCTTTGCTTTGTGCTGTTGTTATCATAAAAATTGCATTAATGTACACTGTATGCCCATCAACATAGATTTGTAACTATTGCTTTAAGTCCTTGTCTTTTTGATTAGATAGGAAGAAACTATTCACACAGAGTATTTTCACAGCCCTGTGCTCTGCCTATTCATCCCTCCTTCTCCCCACCCCCAACCCGCTGCAACCAATGATCTTTGTACTGTCTCCAAAGTTTTGGCTTTCCAGAGTGTCACATAGTTGGAATCACACAGTTTGTCTGGATGTACCAGTTTATTTATCCATTCACCTGCTGAAGGACATCTTGGTTGCTTCCAGGTTTTGGCAATTATGAATAAAGCTGCTATAAACATCGGGGTATAGGTTTTTGTGTGAATATACATTTTCAACTCCTTTGGGTAAATACCAAGAAGCATGATTGTTGGATCACATGGTAAGAATATGTTCAGTTATGTAAGAAATCACCAAACTGTCTTCCAAAGTCACTGCATCATTTTGCATTCCTGCCAGCAATGAATGAGAGTTCCTGTTGCTCCACATCCTGACCAGCATTTGGTGTTGTCATTGTTCCAAATTTTGGCCATTCTAATAGGTGTGTAGTGATATCTCATTGTTGTTTTAATTTACATTTCCCTAGTGACATATTATGTGGAGCATCTTTTCATATGCTATTTTCCACCTGTATACCTTCTCTGGTGAGGTATCTTTTAAGGTTTTTGACCCGTTTTTTAAATTGGGTTGTTTGGCCTCTGATTGTTGAGTTTCGAATGTTCTTTGTATATTTAGGATAATAGTTCTTTATCAGATCTTTTGCAAATGTTTTCTCTTAGCTTGTGGCTTGCCTTTCCATTTTCTTGACACTGTCTTCCACAGAGCAGAAGTTTTTGAATTTTAATAAAGTCCAGCTAATCAATTCTTTCTTTCATAGATTGTGCCTTTGGTGTTTTACCTAAAAAGCATTGTAAACCCAAGGTTATTAAATTTTATCCTATATTATCTTCTAGGAGTTTTACAGCTTTGCATTTTACATTTATGTCTGTAATCCATTCTGAGTTAGTTTACTGTAACTTTATAGTAAGTCTTGAAATCAGGTAGCATCAGTCCTCCAATTTTGTTCTTCTCCTTCTAATACTATGTTGGCTATTGCTATGGTCTGAATGTTTGTGTTCCCCTGACCCCCAAATTCACATTTTGGAAGCCTAATGCCTAATGTGGTGGTGTTAGAAGATGGGGCCTTTAGGAGGTAATTAAGTCATGAGAGTGAAGCTCTCATGAATGAGTTTAGTGCTCTTATTTAAAAAAGACTCCACATATTTCCTTAGCCCCTCTGCCATACCAGGATACATCAAGAAGTCAGTAATTCAGAAAAGGGTCTTCACTTGACCATGCTGGCCACCTGCTCTCATACTCCAGTCCCCAGAACAATGAGTAATAAGTTTGTTTTTTATAAGCCACCCACTCTGTGGTATTTTATTATAGCAGTCACAAAAGAGTAAGATATCTATTCTGGGTCTTTTGGCACTCCAGATAAAGTCTAAAATTAGTTTGTCTATATCCACAAAATAACTTGCTGGGGCTTTGGTTGGAATTTCATTGAATCTACAGATCAAGTTGAGAAACTGACGTATCAACAATATTGAGTCTTCCCATCCATGAACATGGAATACTTCTCCATTTCGTTCTTTGATTTTTTCATCAGTTCAGTAGTTTTTCTCATATAGATCTTGTACATATTTTGTTAGATTTATACCCAAGTATTTCAATTTTGTAGTGCTAGTGTAAATATTTGTTTTTTTTTATTACAAATTCCGCTTGCTCATTTCTGGTATAGAGGAAAGCAATTGACTTTTGTATATTAAATTGTATCCTGCATCCTTGTTATAATCACTTATTAGTTCTAAAACTTTTTATTGATTCTTTTGGATTTTCTACATAGATAATTGTGTCATCTGTGAGCAAAGATACTTTTATTTATTCCTTGTCAATCTGTATATCTTCTTTCCCTTTCTTGTCTTATTACACTAGCTAGGGCTTCTAGTGCAGTGTTGAAAAGGAGTGGTGAGGGCGGACATCCTTGCCTTGTTCTTGATTATAGTGGGAAAGCTTTGAGTTTCTCACCAATAAGTATGATGTTAGCTATAGGTTTTTTTGTGGAAAGTCTTTGCTAAGTTGAGGAAGTTCTCCCTCTATTCCTAGTTTATTGAGAGTTTTTATCATTAATTGATTTTGTATTTTTTCCAGTGCTTCTCCTGAAAACATTGATTTGATCGTGTGGTTTTTCTTCTTTGGCTTGTTGCTGCATGCTGGGAATGGCCAGCAATCCCTGTACTGGCAGATGAAAGATGACTCCAAACTTTGCTGTGAAAGAGAGGAGAAGGCAAGGGGGTCGATACTCAAGAGACGAAGACCCTTTGCCCTTCTTTGCTCCTGCCTTTATTGGTCTTTCAGGATAATCATGAATCTTTATCGCTGTTTCTCAAGCATGTGATATATGACAAGGGCTTACTGGAGCTAGGAGGATCTGTTGGGAAAGATACGATATGCTAATCTGCGTGTTCTACGAGTTCTGCTAAACATAGCCTAGGGGGACAATGCATACATCTCTTAGATCTCAGGGTGGCTGTTTGGGCTAAGAAAGCTTCCGAGAAGGCAACTCCCCGTGGCATTCCTACGGCAGAGTGGTCACGCAGGCCTCGGCATTCCAAAGGCCTACACCCTTCTCTGAAACCGTCCCTGCCCTCAGCGGCCTCCGTGTCACATTTTAGCAAGCCAGGTATTATGGATGATTTCATGCTCTACTTTAACCCCAACAGATGCAATGGATTACATTGATTGATTTTTGAATGCTGAACCAGCCTTGTATACCTGGGACAAATTCCACTTGGCTGTGATGTATAATTCATTTTGTATACATTGTTGGATTTGATTGCTGATATTTTGTTGAGGGTTATTGTATCTATGTTCATGAGAAATATTGGTCTGTAGTTTTCTTATAATATCTTCATGTGGTTTTGATATTAGGATAATGCAGGACTCATAAAATGAATTAGGAAGTATTCCTTCTGTTCCAATCTTCTGGAAGAGATTGTAGAGAATGGGTATAAATGCTTCCTTAAATGTTTGGTAGAATTCACCAGGGAATCCATCCAGGCCTGGTGCTTTCTGTTTTAGAAGGTTATTAGCTACTGATTCCATTTCTTTGATAGATATAGGCCTAATTTATATTCTATATCTTGTATGAGTTTGGGCAGATTGTGTCTTTTTTCTAGATTTATTTTCTCTCCTTTATTGATATTATCAGTGAAATAATTCCATGCATTGTGTTTGCTATTATATTTTCTCACATTTACTGTGTTGGGAAATGGCAGACTGTGTCTTTCAAGGAATAGATCCATTTCATCTAAATTATCGAGTGTGTGTGCAGAGAGTTGCTCAGAGTGTTCCTTGATTACCTTTTCAATGTCCATGGGGTCTGTAGTAATGTCCCCTCTCTCATTTCTGACATTAATAATTTGTATCCTCTCTTTCTCTTTTTAATTAGCCTGGATATAGGCTTACTGACTTGATCGATCTTTTCAAAAAACCAGCTTTTGGTTTCATTGAATTTCTCTGTTGATTTCCAGTTTTTAGTTTCACTGATTCTGCTCTAATTTTTATTATTTCTTCTCTTCTGCTAACTTTGAAATTAACTTGCTCTCTTTTTCTAGTTTCCTAAGGTAAAAGCTTAGGTGATTGATTTTAGATGGTTCTTCTCTATATATGCATTCAATGCTATAAATTTCCCTTTAAGTACATTGCTCTCACTACATCCTACAAATACTGATAAATCATGTTTTCATTTTCATCGACTTAAAAATATTTTTAAATTTATCTTGAGATTTCTTCTTTGACCCATGCATTGTTTGGAATTGTGTTGTTCCATCTCCAAGTATCTAGCACTTATCCAGCTGTCTTTCTGTTCAAACAATTTCTAGTTTAATGCTATTGTGGTCTGAGAGCAAATATTGTATCATTTTTTAAAATTTGTTATGATGTGTTTTATGGCCCAGAATGTGATCCATCCAGAATGTTCCATGTGAGCATAAGAGTGATGTTGTTTGATGAAGTAGTCTTTTGTTCTTCCTCTCTTTTTCATGTTGTAGTTTTTTTTGTTTTTGAAAACTGGACATTTAAAATCATATAATGTGCTAACTCTGGAAATCAGATGCTCCTCCTCCCCAGGGTTTGCTGCTGCAGCTGCAGTTTGTTTGTTTGTTTGTTTTGGTCAGTTGGTTTTGCTTTGCTTTGTGACTTTTCTGAACAAATCCTGTAGAATCTATTTGTGTGTGTGGCCAATGAAGTCTCTTCTCACTGGGCTTAGTATTCAGCTAAGATTGGACAGAGTTTTCCTTTGGTGCCTGGAAACTATAAGTCTCCCAGTCTTTGCCAGGGAGCTCTTTCTTGTGTGTGTTGGGGGGCTTGTTCAATGCTCAGCCAGGCAGTTAACAAATCTGTCCTGGCTTTTACTTCCTAGCCTCAAGATCAGCCAGATCTGGTCCTTCCAGAGCAAGCATATAGCATGCATGGGAACTTTTAGATTCCCAGGAATATATTGGAGCTTTAAAAAGCTCCTATGTGTGACTCCTGATCTCTGGATCGTGAATAGTTCAAGCCCCACATTGGCTGTAGAGCTTATATATATATATATATGTATATAGCATAAAACAAAGTAAAATAAAAATTAAAAGTTCCTATGAACTTTTCATTTCCCAGCTTTTCCTTTCAAGCTTTCTGGTTAACCTGTTGTTTGACCCACTGCCTCTGGATGCCATGAAGGTAAACATTTGCCTATAAATGTTTTCAACAAATGCTCTCCTTGTGCCAGGAGAGCTCCAAGTCAGGTCAGACAAAAAAAGCCTTGCAAATGGGCCCTTTTAACGAACCATCAAACTGGTTCATTTGACTCGTTCGTTTGGTTCGTAATGACAATTCTCTGGTAATGGGGCTTTGAAGTAGCTACCACTCCATTTATCACCTCCACTGGCTACCAAGCTGCTGGCCTTTATCATGATTGCGAGTCGTTGATTTTTCAAGACGACCACAAAGCTGGAGAAATGAGATGGGCATAGGGTCAGTTAAAATGCCACAAACCTTGTTCTTCTTTTCAAGATCCTGCCATTTTTCTTAAAAATGCTGCTAGAACTGTTGTAAGCTCTGGTCAATTTCCAGAGTTCTGAAAAAGTTGTTCCTGCTAATTTTTGCCGGAGAAAATTGTCGGAGGTCCATTTTCACTGACATTATCCTATCTGCCTCTTACGGGGATTTCTTTCTATATCCCCAGGAGGAGGCTTTGGGGAGGATTGAGGCAGGAGCCCAGTGGATGGCCTGGGGAAACTCTCTGTGTCCTCTCAGCCTCATTTCCCAGAGCTGTAAAAAGAGATGTTCAACAGAGGTACTCCCAGAGGGCGGTCTTACCTCAAATGCCCCATCTCTGTGCCTTGCCTGGAGGCAATTTTAAAACAGAAAGGGGATGTTTTTAATCTCAGCATCCCCCAAAGCAGCAGCTTTCAAACTTTTTTTCCACACTCAGAAATCGTGACGCAGCTCATGCACCTGCACAGACACGTGTATTCACGTGCCTCGCGTATGGGACAAAAACTCCACCGAACAATAATTATTGTTTCAGGGACACACTCTTGATTTTTCTATTCTGTTTTATTTCTTTAAAAAAATGTGTTGGTCGTGGCCCACTAAAATGACTCTCCTGAGCCACTCGTGCATCATCACCCACAAGGTGAAAACCCCAGGCCTAAAGGCACCCAGTTCAGGTGTCTGCTGCCCCGAGTTGAGTGGGAGAATGGGCACTCTGCAGGAGAGCAGGGGGGCGCGTGGGAGCCAGGTCGCAAGCTGTGGCTGAAAAGGTTGGGTTTTTAGGAGGGTGTTCATTTTGTGGGTCCAGAGGAGTGGGAGGTTATGACATTAGGACATTGGAGCTCTGGGCAGACCACTCTGGCGGGGCAGAGAAGACTCTTCCCTGTGGGTCTCTGGTAGGCAAATCTTACATGCGAGCTGCCTGGTCCACTTCACCAATGCCATGAACTGAATTGTGTCTCCTCAAAATTCACGTGCCGATGCCTTAACCCCCAATGTGATGGTGTTTGGAGATGACGCTTTGGCGGAGGCGGCGGGGGGGTGGTTAGGTCATAAGGTTGGAGTTCCCATCATGAGATTAGTGCCTTTATAGTAAAAGACTGAGAGATCTCCTCCCAACCCCTAGCATGTGAGCACACAGCAGGAAGATAACCATGTGCAAGCCAGAAGAAAGCCCTCACCAGAAACCACACTGGCCAACACCTTGATCTGGGACTTCCAGCCTCCAGAACTGTGAGAAATAAATTTCTGCTGTTTAAGCCCCCCAGTCTGTGGTATCTTGCTCCAGACACCCAAGGAAACACACACACCCAATCGTAAATCCCCAGACGCTGCATTCAGACCTGGACCCAGACACCAAAGAGTCATCTTGACCATTCATCAAAGTCACCCCTACGTGCTAGCCCCTGGGGAACACGTGGAGAAGGAGACTTTCCCTGCCCCCAGGACGGGTCCGGGTAGGAAACATCTCTGTACAGCAAGACAGGGCAGGGGCACATGTTACGGGCATTATTTCCAATTTCCAGGAGAGAAGTCTCCGTGAGAAATTGCACAACATGGAAATGCTGAGCTCACGACGCAGAGTCCCACACTGTTTTCACCTGGTGCCGTCTCAGGTGGGGGTACCTCTGGGAGGGGGTACCCAGCTGATGGGAAAGCCCTGAGGGTCCCGGCCCCGCCCCCTCCACGCCCACGGCAGCGCCATCACTTCGGTCTTTATCATCTGTACTGTTGACATTGCCGTTATCTTTTTTTTTCTTTTTTTTTTT
>NC_138377.1:3063654-3118678 GCF_054177405.1 Leptonychotes weddellii | reverse complement strand
CCCAGAGTCCTTTCTGCAGGCCTCCGATGGAGAAGCAGGAAGATATTGACAGCAGGAACAACAAAGGAAGAACCACAGAGATGTGGAAGCATGTTTTTCTAGAAGAGAGAAGCCAGCCTGGAGAGGAGGAGGTGTAAAGGGGGAGCGTGCCAGGGGGTGGAGCCCAGGGAGAACCAGGTTGGGGCAGCCACCTCCAGCCTGATACCTGTCACCACTCCCTGGACGCCCCCAGGGCAGGGGCAGGTGGGGACCATCCTTCAGGGACACAGTGGTGCCACGCACAAGCTGGATGTTGGATGAGGGGAAAATCAGTGCTCGATTCAGGTCCCCGCTGCCCTCCCGCCCAGGGGTCTGCGCTGCAGCCCTGCACCCCGTTGGCCAGGCGGAGGCTCAGGCCGGATCAACCCCCTTCCACTGCACTGTTTCTCTCTCCTCTTTAAATTAAAAAAAAAAAAAAAATCCATGGAGGATTTCTGGTAAATAAAATTACCCACCTTGTTCCAAGTGACTGGGTGAGTCAGTGGCTGTTGACTTGAGGTTGGGACTGTTTCTCTCCCTTGAGGCCTCACGGGCCTCCAAGAACACATGCGTGGACCCCAGGTTCAAGGACTGGGGCCTGGGAGCCCCTCAGCCGGACCCCAAGGCCCCATTTCCTATGGCAGCTCCCCTCCTGCCCCTCACTCACGCTGCTGTGGGGGCCCCACCACTAGGAGCCCCCCAGAGGCCCCCTCAGGTTCCCCGTTGTGCACAGTGCTTTCTCTGTCCGGAACCTTCTCTCCCTCTTCCTTGCTCTTCTTCCCGCCGTGAGCCATCTGTAGCCCCTTCCCAGCCCCAACCCGAGGGCGCCGAGGAGCGAGGCCACCACCCCGGGCAGCTGCTTCCCCTTGTGCCTACCTCGGGGGCTGTCCTGGGCATGCTTCATGCGACCTAGTCATATTTGTCCCCCTGTTTTCTGAGGCTCTGTCACTACTACCCCCACCCACGACAGGCCACGTGCTCTGCCCAGCTGGGAGCTGCCTCCCTCCGCGTTAGGGCCGCTCCTAGGCCTGGGCCGGGAAGGCACCCCCGGGGGACCAGTAGTGAGCACACTGCTGTCTTCAGCAAGTCAGAGCCCTGCAACCACAGCCTGAGTGGGGCACCCCAGGATGACTGCCAAGTCTGGGGGACAGAGTGCAGGACAGCGGGCAGAGCCCCGGACGAGCCTCCTCCTCCCACCATGACGCTGTGATCTGCCCCGAGCCTGGAGTCCTCACCTTTACGGTGGACCAGTGAAAGGGGACCGTGTACACAAATCTCGTCCCCTTGCATGTAGTAGGTACTCAGGAAAGGCGCAATCACCCCACTGCCTCCCAGCTAGCTTGACAGGCACGGCTGTCTACAGCTCACTGTCCCCTTGCAGACTCTGTGGTTTGGAGATGTGCCCTGAGCTTTCACCAGGGGTGGTTAGGAGGAGGAGCAGTTTTATGAAACTTGTCCCAGCATTTGCTGTCTAGATGCTGTTGGGGACACCGTCCACTTTTCATTTCAGGGCCACCTAGATGGAACTTCACGGGAAAAGCATCTTTCAGAGCCTGGAAAAAGCTTTGTGCTTTCCAGAGCACTGAATGACCACTGTCTTTAATGGAGGCTTTTCCTAACACAGGGGTGCGGAGACACTGCTCCATTCAGCCCTCGGGACGGTCACTTCCAGGCTAATGGGAGCAGGCTTGTCTGCCTTCCCCAGGGGAGTCTTACACATTTCCTGTGTCCCCTCATGGGAGGAGAGCTGGGAAGCCCTATCCCCAGGGACGGTGAGGACAACCGAACAGATCTTATTTCCCTTTTCACTTTGGCTGCCAGGAATCTCAGAGCCAGATTCAAGAATCCCATCAAAGCCACCGCACAGGACCTAGTGGCCGGCATGTTTGTGTTCTCCTTTTCTTCTTAGTGCTCAATTCCTATGGTCGTTTATATTTATATTTTTGTGCTTTGCTTTTCACTCACGTTTGTTCTATCTTGCCTCTAGTCCGAGGTCATCTTTCATGAAGTAAGGCAGTGTTTAAGCAAATACTTACATGTATAAGGCATGAAACCCCAAACCCCACGGGGCCCACCAGTTCCAGGAGCAGACCCTACACTTTCTCCTCGCCCCTTTTCCGCCCCGAGGGTGCCTGTCCAGGACCTGTGTTGGATGTTGTCTTTGGACAGGATCACCCTCTGAGGGAGGATATACAGACCCGTAATCCAGGGGGAATTTCTGACTCATGGAACTTTGTGTCCAAAGGGCTGCCTGGCCCTGGTCCTTCATTCTGGGTGACATGGAAGCCCAGAGAGGGTGGGTGGCAGGTCCTGGGTGATGTGATGGTGGCCTCCTGGCTTTCACCCAGACGGAACATGAACCAGCTCAACCACCCTCAGCTTCCAACAAGGGAAGGGATTCTCGGATGGAGACTCCACAGAAACATGAGACGCATTTAGCATTATGATTAAGCGTCGGCTGCCCTGGCTAGAGGCTTTGGGACTAGCAGGAAAGTTATAGACAGCTGGATGCCTCTGTTCACCAAACCTTCCAGCAATGTGGGAAACACCACCCCTGAAACCCGCCAGGGCCTCCCCACGGGGCTGGTAAACACCATTGCCAAGGCCACCAGCGAGCGGAAACGGCCAAGTCCACAGAGAGGCGCAGCTCAGTCTGAGAAGGAAAGGAAAAGAAGCTTCCAAAGCAGTGCCCGTTTGGAACCCATCGGCCCTCTTCCCCTTGAGTGCCCCAGGCAGTGCGGAATGCACATACACACCCAGGCTCACACACATGTGTGCACACCCTCACGCTCACGCACCCACTCCCACACTCGTGCACACACCCACACACGCATGTGAACCCGTAGAAACATACCTGCAATGGCGTGCACACGCACACACGTGTGCACACAGTCACGTGTATGCACACACAACACACGCACGCGCACACACAGAGCCCGAGAGCGCTGTTTGTTGTAGCCCTGGGCCCTCCCTGAGCCGCCCCCGTGATGAGTGTGGACGCTTAACGGGTGCGCTGGCCGATCCAGGGCCGTTCTAAGCAGGCTCTGCAGCCCCGGTAACCAGAGTCTGGTAAAAGCTGTGCCTCACTGGTTTCTGACAGTGGCAGCTGGAGAGCAGAGCCCGCACAACCCCAGAGAACCATAGCACTTTGCAGAGCTGCACAGAAGGAGAGCCGCAATGCGTCCCTGTCCTCGAGTCCCCAAGGCTTCCTGCAAACCCGCCCTTCCCAGGGGATGGAGGACCCCAGAGCCCACACAGACCTCCTTCTGGCCCCTCCCCAGCTCCTGCTGCTCCTTCCAGCCCCTTCTCCTGCCTGCGGGGGGGCTGGCTAGGAAGGGGGCTGCTGGGGTATTGGCTGGGGAAAGGCCCCGGGGCCTCCCCCACGTCCCATCCCTGCCCCCTCCATGTGCCAAGCCATGAGGCACCCCTCCCCTCTGAGCCCACCCAGAACTGGGACTGAATCTCGGTGAAAAAGATTGATGGCAAAGGATCAGAGCCCTGGGGAGGCTCCCGCCAGGCGGAGGCTGGATTGAAAACATCACATCAACAGTGTCTCGGGACGGAGGAGCTCAGAGGGACATCTTGATGGAAAACCTCAGTCTGGGCTATGGCATTAACTCCGGCCCCATGGGACGATGGGGAAGAGGAGACTGTGGGCTGTGAGAGCAGTCGGGGTCCCCGGGACCTTGCCTCCCCCTTTCTCCAGGGTGCATCATGAAATGGGGCCCCCGGATTTAAATGGGGACCCCCTGCTAGGTGGGTGACATGCCCCCGCCCTACACAAGGGGAAGAATGGGGACTCCCTGCGGCCACTCACCGGGAAAGATCAGGACAGGGACCAACCTCCACCACCCACCCCCTTGCGCCCCCGCCCCAAATGGAGACCCACAAGGCACACTCGTGGGTGCGGGTGCTGAGACCACATTTGTCTGGACTCAAAGCTAAACCACATCCTACATCAGGATTGTGATGGCTTGTCTGGTGATGTCTGGCAACGTGGAGAACTGGGGGCTTGGGCACAGAATTTCCCCCATGAACAAAGGCCCTTCCTTGGGGCACTGGAACCTGCTCAGATGGTTACAAGAACAAGTGAGTGAAAATGCCTGCCACGTGGCCCGGGTGCCTGCCACAGATGCACCCCTGCCCCGGGGCCTCCCGTCTCCCCCTTCCTGGGGTGGGGGGAGCGCAGACAACCCTCCCCAAATCCAGCAGAAAATCCAGCAAGCAGGGGCTGGCCCTCTGCCTCCGTGAGGGTAGGGGGTCACTGGCCCAGGAGAGCGCAGGGGCGGTCCCCGAGCATGAGCCTGGGGGTGCAGCAGTTTGAGGAAAGGCTGGTTTACAGAGGGAGGATGGCGGTGGGGGGAGGGGCGGAGCTGGGGGCAAGCTGGTTTATTTGAATATTCGGAGAACCAGATGAAAATGGAGTGATCTGGAGTCTGCAAGGGAAGGGGCTCAGGGTCAACCACCTAACCCACCCCTGCCCCCACCTTCACCCCTACCCCAAAGGGGCGCCCTCCAAGGTCCCCGGACAGGGAGCAGAGCCCTCCACCCCTATCTTCACGTCTGCAGACAGATGTGAAAGGCACTACCTCACTTGCTGTGAGACCCTGGGCAAGTGACTCCCCCTCTCAGGGCTCAGTTTTGCCATTTGTAAGCCTAGGGGAGGGGGATTGTGAGGGGGTGGCTAAGAGCAAAGAGGGAGGGGAGAGCCAGGGAGGGAAGCAAGTGGGGCGGGAAGCACCGGCCACCAGTGGCAAAACCCCCAACTTTCGACCTCTGCGGCGCCCACCAGCTTCGGACACGTGTGAGCAGCTTCCCCGGACCCCTGTCCACTAAGGGAATTAACTGTGAAAAAGAAAATGAAAATCGGGTGCAGTCCATGCTGGGGCTGGGGCGCTCCCAAGAAAGGTGGAGCCTGGCAGGGCCCTGACCAGGGGCTGGCTCCTCCTTCAGGCTGTGGGGCCTGCACCAGGAACGCCCTGGGCTGCCTGGGAGGCGAGAAACAAAAGGAAAATCCACAGTCCCTACATTCCCAAGAGGGCACTTGGTGCCTCTGCAACCCACCTGGGTCGTTGTGTGTATGTGCACGCGCGAGCACAAAACATGTGTGGTGGGTGCATGTGTGGGTGCATGGGTGTGTATGTGAGTGTGTGTGATTGTGTAAGAGGAGAGGCTATAATCTGGACATGAGGAAAATTCCCAGCACCCAGGCAGAGTGTGGCCCCCAGGGGCAGGACAACTGGAGTCCTGGCTGCCCGTGCCGACCCCACACGAGGCCTCTCTCCCACCCAGGCTGTCTCCTTCTTTGGCTGGGCAGGCCGGCCTGGCACCTCTGGGTGGATCCCTGCCAGGTGTCCTGGCTCGCACTGCCCCCCAGTGGCCATCCTGGGTGCCCAAGGGCCTGGGGCTGGAGTGGACAGAGAGCTGGCAGACAAGGCGGCGGAGTGGCCAAGGCCCTAGTCCCCTCTGGGCAGGGGGCTCGTGCTCTATGGCCCCCTCCAGGAAAATGGCAGATATTCTAGCCCGAGACCTCTGGACCCACCAAGATGGTACCTGTGGCTTTCTACCAGCCTTCTGAAGGGAGGCCCCATAGCCATTCAGTACCTCTACTGTCAGGGGATGCACCAGCCCCTCCACACGCCCACCCAGAGATGCCTCCTGTCTGCCGGTGGCTCCTTGTGACCTCAGCGAGGTCACATCTGTGCCCCCAGCCAGGTCACATCTGTGCCCCGGACCTCTGCTGCCACATCTGGGTTAGCACGGACTGGGGGCCTCAGGACACAGACGGAGGAGTTCAAGGTCTGACCAGGAGGGTCTGGGAGCCACCAGAACCTGTAGCCCTTGGACCCCCCCTCCCGGAGAGCCCCCTGAGGCCCCATCAGGGTTGGACCGTGTGGCCACTCCCACAACCCCAGTGGAAGGGACCAGAGCCAGCCCACTCAAGCCTCTGGTTTAGAGGATGAGAACTGAAGGAAGGAGCCCCTCCCTGGGCTGATGGGCATGCAGGCTCCCAGAAAACCGTAGGGGGCTGGGGGCAGGCCCCCCCCAGATCCACCCCCCACCCGCCCCAGGCAGTGTGTTTTCAAGAGCTGCTATTTTAGGACAGAGAGGGTGCCTAGGAGGGCAAAGTGCTTGTGAATAACAGGACAAGTGGCCCTCTCAGGGCCAAGGCGACAGGGTGGGGAAGTCAGCAGGCCGGGGTGAGGGTTTTTTTCCACCACAAAAGTTCACCTAAACGGTGGCCCTGGTGTCAGGGTCAGAACCCGGCCTCTCCTGCAGGCTTGCCAGAGAAAATACGAGATGCCCACTTACATCTGCGTTTCTGATAAACGTGCAGTGTTTGGGACCGACTTACACTGAAACATCATTTTGCTGTTTACTGGAAATTCAAGTGTAACTGGGCATCCTGTCTTTTTATTTGCTAATCTGGCAACAAGGGCACGCTCTCTCCTGCGGGCTCCCGGTGACTCTTCCCTCGCCCCGTGCAGAGGACACCCCCCACCGACCCCACATCTCGGGGAGCCGGGGGCCGTGGGCAGGCAGAGCCCACCGTCGGGGTCCAGTGGGGTGGGGGGAGGATAGCAGCCCCGGGGGCGTTAACACCAAACGCTGTGGTTGAGGACTCCATCCCCACCGCCTGCCACACTCAAGAGTGTGTGTTCACTAGATCCGTCTCCAGGCTTCTCTGCGGAGGTTCTGGCAGAAACCATCACTTCCTCCTCACTCAGAAGCCAACGGGGGCCTGTACCCAGGGGGCAGAAGGAACACTGTCGAGGGTTCCAGGGCCCTCCGGCCTGCTCCGTGGCCATTTTTGGACCTTATCTTCTGTGTTTTGTCCCCAGAGCCCTGAGAGTGAATCACACAGGTGTTCTGAGCTCAGGACGACAGGGTGCAGACAAGGGGGCTGACAGCGGATTCCTGCACTCCCAGAGGGCTGGGGCTGTTGGCAGGGGGGCCCCTAGAAGGGAGAAGAGCCCATCCCACTCAGAGTCTGGGGTAGAGCAGGGTCTCTGTCCCGCGGACACGGATGCCCGAGGTTGGCTGGGCACAGCCTTGGAGCCACCTGTCTCCACCCACCCCTGCCCAGCTGCCGCCCTCCCAGTGGGACTCCGGGCCACTCCCGATGCTCCCTCCACCCGCCAGCCCCCGCCACGCCCGCCGACATGGAGCAGGCTGGTATGGGGATGCCGCCCGCCGCCTGGACAGGGAAGACCCACAAGCACCAGCATGAAGGCAGACCCCGGGGGGCAGGTGGGGCCTGACCCCGGAGACCAGAGACTTCCAGGCTGAGGGGGCAGCAGAACGGGGCAAAGCTGGAATGATCCGGTCAGATGTGGGTGGGAGGTGGGAGAGAAGCTGAAGGTGAGGCGGACACTGGGAGGAGCAGAGGTCCCACGCTTTTTCTGGAACTGGCCAGAAGGTAATATTTTAAGCCCCGCGGGCCTCGTGGTCTCTGTGGAAACGACTCGGCCCTGCCATGAACCACAATCACCGTGTGCAGATGAGCAGGGCTGTGTGCCAATAAAACTTTACTCACAGAACCAGAGAGCAGGTGGATCTGGCCTGTAGGCCACAGCAGGGGAACCCTGGTCTAGATTAGAGATGATGGGGCCTGAGGTGAGGGAGCAGAGAGGGTGGTGAGAGCGCGGGACCTCACTGGCCGGCTTCTGGAACACCCAGGGCCGGGCGGCACAGGACTCAGGGAGGTTGTCTGAGCCTGTGATGGGGCCGTGTCCCTGTTCCCAGGGCCTCGTCTCCCTCCAGAATGGTTTGCTCCCAGCATCTGGAGAAGGAGTGAAGAAGAGGGTCTGTGCCTGGTGGAGGGGTCCGCAGGGACCCCAGGTGGAGTCCATCCTGGCAAAGGAGCCCCTGGCGTGGTCCCAGGCAGCCCAGCGGGAGTCAGGAAGGGAGTGGGGCAGGAAGGCTGGGGTCTGAAAAATGGGACAGAAGGAGATTCTTGGCCGCAAGCCTAAGTTTTCTGGGCCACAGAGAAAAGGTCAAGGACATTGTCCAGCCTGGCCAGCCCTCCAGACAGAGGCCTGGCCTGGAGACAGGCCATCCTGGGGACCAAGAGCCCCTGCAGGCAGGCACTCCAGAGGTGAGGGCTGGGCGGCTGGGCTTCTCACTCCTCGCCAGGGGTCCTGGGGGCCACGGCCCTGATCCTCGGGACGCTCTCTCCCAAGAGTGTTGACTCAGCCCCTCTGGGTCCCCTAGACCCCTGGCAGGTGGCATCCAGAGGCGCCATGGGTCCTACCTCTCAGCCTCTCCCCAGTTTCTGAGGCAGAGATGAGATGCCTTTTTGGCAAATTTGGCCGATTTGCCGAGCTCAGAGAGAGGGCTGCCCCTGCCCAGACTCGGCGCCATCTCCCGGGGCCTCTACCTAGAGCCAAGGGCAGGAGGCCTGTCCAGCCCTGCTGCCTCCAAGAGGTCCTAAGGACGCTTTCCCCCCTCTAACCTGAAGAAGTGCCCTTTCTCCACAGGACAGAGCCCCTCCAGGCCACCTCTCCCTGTGCTGTCAGCACCCCGGGGCCCGGGTCTGTTCCCTCCATGACTCCAGTGACCAGCATGAGGCCTGACACTTAGCAGTAAACACACCGAATCAGAGAGGACTCACTGTCCCCTGCTTGGGAAGCCTCCATCCCAGGCAGCTCCCCCCTGGAGAAGCCTGTGCACTGAGACTTAGCTCAAACATCACCTCCCCTGGAAGCCTTCCCTGATTGCACAGGACAGAGCCAGCATTTACTCCTCCAGTGTCCACCACCCTGGGCACAGACCCCTCCTGAGACAGCACTTGGAATATGATGAATAAAATAGATTTCTATATTTTCACAGATTTGTTTATGTCTTCATATTATATATTTATTTATGCATTTGTTTATAATATAGTTTATGTTTTATATTATATATGATGTTATATCATATATAAAGTATATCATATATACCTAACATTTAATTAAAACGTAATAATATAATTTATTAAAATTATGTATACTATGCAATATATAATATATATCCTATGTAAAATGTATGTAAATAAAAATAAAGGATATTTGGGGGGCAGTTGGGTAAATTTGAATATAGACTGTATATTAATTAAAATTGCTCTATCGAAGTTAAATAATACAATTGTGATTTTGTTGGAAGATTTTGTAGGAGATCAATGTCACGTTTAGCTGTCTTTGCCCCTCCCAAGGGAGCACTGAACCCTTGGGAAGGACTGGGTTTGCATTGTGCACCCCCTGCCCTAAGAGGCTCCAGACACCGCCCCACTCTCACCCCTTTGCACAGGACTGCCTGAGACAGCAGCTGCCAAGTCAGGCTGCCAGGTGTCTTAATAGGAAAACAGCTGGGCGCCTGGGTGGCTCAGACAGTTAAGCGTCTGCCTTCGGCTCAGGTCATGATCCCAGGGTCCTGGGATCGAGTCCCGCATCGGGCTCCCTGCTCAGCGGGGAGCCTGCTTCTCCCTCTGCTTCTCTCTCTCTCTCTCTGTGTCTCTCATGAATAAATAAATAAAATCTTTAAAAAAAAAATAGGAAAACAGCTAAGAGGCGCATTTCTGGAAACGAGTGGGTGTCGTCTGGACAGAAGCAGGAAGTGGGTCCCGGAGGTGAGGCTTTGATCTCGGGCAAAGGAGGACCAGACATTCTCAGGAAAAGAGGAGAGAGGCACATCGGGGCCAGTGTAGGGGGACAGGAAGGCAAGGCCCCCACAGGGCGTGGAGTAGGTGAACAGGAAGGAGAACAGGAGAGAGGCCAGGTGGAGAGATGGGAGGCTTCTGAGCATGGACCCAGCAAGCCTGGGTGCAGCTTCGCTCCCATTCTTTGGCAAACAGATAGGAAAGATCAGTATCAGATGCCATGAGCACTAAGGAACTTCCGGCGTAAATGTGGGGATCCCTGGTGCCTTGTGAAGCCCAGTCACCGTTTGCGGAGCAGGGGAGAGCGGGGCACGTGGATGAATGAATCATTGAGCCCAGCTCTGGCTTTGAGAAGAGCTGTGCACCCCAGACCCCAGGTCCCAGACAGGCCAGAGAATATTTGTGCATGCAGAGGGGCAGGGGCACCTCTTATCCCTCGGGCAAAGTGAGAAGAAAGCACCATAAACCACGCTGTGCCCCCAGAAGGCTGCCGGGGTCCGCGTGGGCGTGGCCAGGGCCCCTCTGTGCTAGTGTCCCGGGGCTGCCAAAACAAAGGGCCAGAGACTGGGTAGCTTAAAGCGACAGAAATTCATTGTCTCCCGGTCCTAGAGGCCAGATGTCTGAAATTGAGGTGCAGTAGGGCCATGCTCCCTCTGGGTCCTGTAGGGAAGGATGCTTCCTTGCCTCTTCTGGCTTCTGGTGGCAGCTGGTGGTCCTTGGCCACCACGGATCCCTGGGCTCACAGCTGGGTCGCTGCAACCTCACCTCTGCCCGCACACAGCATTCGTCCCTCGTGTCCCACTCTCTGCATCTGCCTCCATGGCTCCTTTTCTTACAAGGACATCAGTCTCTTTACATTAGGGGTCTACCCGATTCCAGGATGAGCTCATCTTAATCTGCAATGACCCTATTTCCAACTAAGGTCACATTCGGGGAGTCTGCAGAATTAGGACTTCAACCTATCTTTTTAGGGAGACACAATTCAACCCATAACACCTTCCTGATCCAACCCCCTCTGCCTTTCTTTTTTTTTAACTGAAAAAGTCTGTTTCCAAAACCTTTAAATTAATGAATAAATTAATTGCATGTTCCAGCCTTCCTCAAAGAACCAAGTCTCCAAATGGAGAAGATGGTGCATTTGCAGGGAGAGCCAAACCCAAGGAGACAGTGCCTGGGCTGAATCTGCGGATTCTGTTCAAAGAGCAGAAATAGGCTAGTTTCCTCTCGACCCTCAGGCTGTGCCACCGGGTAAAAGCAGGTCTTCAGGAGTACCCCCTGGGACCTGGGTCTGACTGGGGTCCACCAGGCAGCTAAATGATGCCTTCTCTGTAGCACCGAGAGGCAAGGGGAGAATGGAGAGCAGCAGAAGTCACTTGATCCATCATCAGGCAGACAGAGGATGGTTACCGAAGAGGCGGAGCCTCACTGCGGGCTGACTGCGTGGGCGGGCGATGACATCCCCATCCTGGGCTGTAGCCTTTCTTCTCCCCAGCCATCTGTGCCTTGTCGAGAGCCAGGGCTGTGTCTTCTTCATGCCCACGTTCCCACGGAGGGGCCCAGCCACAGGTGCTCTGCGGGCGATGGGGACTGGCCAGCGAATTCAGCAATCCCCAAAGATGACCTGCCCCTCGCTGTGTCTGCAATGTGGCTTTCACGCACCAAGTTTCTCATCATCGGTTTAGGCCAGAGTGGACGCAGTGTCTTTTCACACCAGCCATTCTCCAGGAAACGTGCCTTGTCTGCTAAGCGCTCCACAGGGCTGTTTGACATCTTCCCTGGCATTTCCACTGTTGGACGTGGACTCCTAGCTGGTGAGCACCCACGGTCTCTGGCCTGGAAGAACTGGCCAGGAGCACTCGATGAATGAATGAATAAACCAACAAAAGTTGCTTATCCCAGGCTACCCCGGGGCAGTCTGGCTGTCCCTCTGTCTCTTTGGACTGTGAGCTCCCGGAGGGTGGGAGACACTTCTCATTTATCTTGTATCCCCTGGAGCTCCCGGGACGTGAAGTACCTAATTCTTGAAGGAAGGAGTGACTGAAGACATAACCGTAGCTATAGGGGCCACCAAGATCCCAGGTGACACCTGCAAAGCTCCAACGATGGGACCCGTAAGGACAAGCCTGCTGGGGGATGGTGCTGCCTGGGTCCCTCCGCAGGCCTGCAGTGCTCCCGGGCTCGGCAGGAGGAAAGTGCACAATCCGGGCACAGACTGCCCTGTGCTCAGAGCCCAGGCCCGTGACACACACACCCCTTTGAGCCACTGAAAGGGGAATTTCCAAGCAAACGGGGAGTGGTTGTGCTCACCATCCCCTCCCAGTGCCTTCAGGCTTTCGGGCTGATTTGGAAGACTCACAGAGGAGCCCCGGGTGGAGGGAGGACCCGTTAGGACCAGAAGCTCTTTCCCCGCTGCGAGGGGCTTGCTGATGTCCCAGGAGAGTGTGTCAGCCCAAAGCTGCCCTGAGCAAGATGCAGCACATGCGTGTGTGTCTTCCTGGCCACGTGCCAGGATCTGTGCGTGCCAGCGTCAGAAAGAGAGTGCACGGGTTCGGGTGGGGGACCCACAGGCGCAGATGTTTTGCTTCTAGAAGCTCCAGATGTTGCCTATCATTCTGTAGTTTCTCTTTCTGCAGCTCGCAAGACTCCCAAGAGCTGGGGATTGTCTAGCCTGCCTTTGCAAATGGGGAAACCGAGTTTCAGAGAGGCCAAGAGGCTCCTGTGGTCGACAGAATAGTGGCCCCCCCAAGATGTCCACATCCTAATCTCGGAAATCTATGAATATGTTCCCTTACATGCAAAGGGGATTTTGCAGAGGCTGTTAAGGTAAGGGTCTTGGGAAGGGATGTTATCTGGGTCATCCAGGTGGTCCCCATCCAGCCACATGAGCCCTTAGAAAGGAGAGGCTTTCTTGGGCGTATTCAGAGAGAGGCGTGGAGAAGAGAGCAGGGTCAGGGAGAAAGCACTCTGCTGGCTTTGCAGGCGGAGGAAGGGGCCATGAGCCAAGGAGCACAGGAGGTGTCTAGAAGCCGGAAATGGACTCTCCTCCAGAGCCTCCAGAAGGGACCCAAACCCGCCAACACCTTGACTTCGGCCCAGGGAAACCCCTCAGACTTCTGACCTCCAGAACTGTAAGGTAATAAATGTGTGCTGTCTGAAGCCCCTGAGTGTGTGGTAATCTGTTATGGCAGCAAGAGGAAACACAGTCGGCTTTCTAAGAAACTGACAAGTCCACGGCCAGCAGAGCCAAGACTCCACGGCCAGCTCCTGGCTCCCAGTCCAGGGCTTACCCTCCAGAGCTCTGCATTTTTTTTTTTTCATCCAAAAGGTGGCTACATAGGGTGGTCTGGAGAGCTGCCCTGCCCTGCTTTCCTCGGGGCGTTTGGAGCACACACGCTCTCATCGTCACCCCCCAACAACCATGCTCATTCATTCATTCTTCAGCAGACGTGTGCCGAGTGCCCACCTGGTGCTCGGGGCTGTCCCGGCCACTGGGGAACAGCCGTGGGGGCCCCACAAGGTCCTGCCCTGCAGCTCTGGCTCATGAAGCCCTCCAAGGATGCTGTCATGCTCCCGAGGTGCTCAGATGCCCCAGGCAGCCTCAAAGGATGAATGGACACCCCAAATGTGGCCTCTCCCACACAGTGGAATACCCCACAGTGGTGAAAAGGAAAGGAGCACAGACACATGCCACAATGAGGATGAACTTTGACAACCCGATGCCCCGTGAAAGCAGCCAGACCCAAAAGGCCACATATTGAACGATTCCATTTTCGTGAAATGTCTACAAGAGGCAAATCCCTAGAGACAGAAAGGAGAGGCGTGGTTGCCAGGGGCTGGGGACGGGGGTGGGAGCGACCGGGAAACAGGTGCAGGCGGTACTCGTCAGGGTTCCTCAGAGAAGCAGAACCAGTGGGACCAGTAGGACGAATACAGAAATGCAGAAAGAGAAGTCTCCTGTGATTATGGAGGCGGAGAGGTCCCCCCAGTCTGCTGTCTGCACGCTGGCGAGCCGGGAAAACCAGCGGTGTGCTTCCACGGAGAAGGTCCAGAGACGGGGAGCACCTGTCCCAGGGCAGGAGAAGGTGGAGGTCTCAGCTCAACAGAGAGAACGCTCCTCCGTCTGCCTTTTTGTTCCACTCGGGCCCCCACAGGCCAGATGTGCCACTTGTTCTGATGAGGGCATCTTATCTGTTCGGTCTACTGACTCCCATGCTCATCTGTCCCCGAGACACCCTCACGGGCACAGCCCAGAGCAAAGCTGTACCTTCTGGGCCTCCTGTGGCCCAGCCACATTGACGAATCACATTAACCATCACAGGGGTTTTCGTTTGGGGCGCTGAAAACGTTGTGGAACCAGACCCTGCAGACGGTGCACAACCGTGTGAATATGTTTAATGCCACTGAATAGTACACTTTAAAATGGCTAAACTTGGGGGGCTCCTGGGTGGCTCAGTCAGTTAAGCGTCCGACTCTTTTTTTTTTTTTTTTAAAGATTTTACTTATTTATTTGAGAGAGAGAGAATGAGAGAGAGCACATGAGAGGGGGGAGGGCCAGAGGGAGAAGCAGACCCCCTGCCGAGCAGGGAGCCCGATGCGGGACTCGATCCAGGGACTCCAGGATCATGACCTGAGCCGAAGGCAGTCACTTAACCAACTGAGCCACCCAGGCGCCCAAGCGTCCGACTCTTGATTTCAGCTCCGGTCATAATCTCAGGGTCGAGGGATCAGACCCTGTGTCCCATCCCGCTCTGCGCTCAGCGGGGAGTCGGCTTCTCCCTCTCCCTCTGCCCCTCCCCGCCCACCCCCCACCCCCCGCACACGCACAGGCGTGCTCTCTCTCAAATAAATAAATGGATCTTCAAAAAATATATAAAATGGCTAAAATGGTAAATTCTATGTTATGTATAGTTACCACAGTAAAAGTCAGTGAAGCAATGTGCACCTGTTAGTTCTGTCCTAACTGCATCGAGGGGGCCCTGGAGAGCCTGGGGGTTCAGCAACAGGTGCACACACCTGCGTGTCCGCCACCCTCACGGCTCACCTGCAGGATGGAGCTAGCACCCTTATCGTGGGGGATTGTAGAGAGCATGAGGCCGCCAGCGGAGGGCCAGTGCCCCCGGCTCCCTGTCCTGCCGGGGTCACCGTAGGGAGGCCCCCCAAGCCCACTGATATCCCGCGGCCCACCCACTTCCCATTACTGGATTCTCACTGGTGTTTGTGTATCTTTTTAATGAGGCCCATGCAGGGACGTGTCTTGGGGCACATCCTGACTTCTGTGGGGGAGGTGGAAGACAGCTCGAAATACGTAATGGACCTGGAAGGAGAAGAATTCCAGCGGGGGCGGGGTGGGGGGGTGAGTGTCTGTGCACGTGTGTGGCTGCTCAGTGGCGGGGGAGCCCGGGGAGCAGGTCTGGACAATGATCCAGCAAACACAGGACGCAGGGTGACTCTGTTCTCCTGGGGCTCAGACTCCCGGGGGACCATTAACAACACATCGAGACAATCTGTATTTCCCAAGGTTCCCAACGCTGTGCAGTGTTGGGTATAAAGGCTTCCAGATTTTTGTTCACCGATGTGAACATCGGTGGGGGGGATCAAGGTGTTAGAATGAAGAAACAGCCTTAGTGGCCAGTGGGGGAAAGTCTCAACTCGAGGTAGTCTGCATCAAACGCCCTCCCTCTGGGCTTTGCCTGTCATGGTGCTTTGTCCCTGCCAGCCTGACCCGGGGCAGACCGTCCCAGTCCCACGGTTCAGGGAAGGGCAGGGTCACCTGAAGCCTGCGGCTGTCCAGACAGGTACGCCGGACCACCCTGGTCAATTTATCCGTGTGAGCTGATTGCTTTAAATAAAGTCAGCCGTTCCTCCAGCTCATGTAAGGATGGTGGGATCAATCGGGTACACAGAAACAGATTACCAAGCAGGTGGCTTCGGGCTAAAGATAAATTGTGTCCTCACATAACTCAGGAGAGTGGGATGCACATAGCTCCTAATGTGCAAAGCAAGACTGTCTAGTTCCTTACTTCTGCAGGAGAGCCCAGGCTGTGGCGCATGCCTCCTGGAGCCCCCGAAGACCCTCCCCCAGAGGAAAATCGCGGTCAGGGCTACCCTGTGCTCCAATTGTGAGCAGGCCGGTCTCCCTGCTGAGGGAGGGGCAGATGGTGACGGTCTCTGCCTGGCCCCCCTCCCCCGCTGCCCTGCCCCACACAGCAGAGAGCAAAGCAGGCCAGGGATGCACTGTCTGCACAGGGCTTACAGGTTCCATCCTGCTCCCAGCGGGACTGTTCCTGGGGGCCCGCCCCCCCTTACCTGAGTTGACCTCCCCGGACATCTGACCTGGCAAGTCGGCCTAGACCGTTGGAACTCCTCATGTGTCTGCTATGCTTGGCCTTGGCCCATGTTGTCAGCCCTCCAGGGATCTAGCCTGTCCCTTCCTTTTTTTTTGTCTTTTTTGGAAGTAATTATAGATTCACAGGAAGTTGCAAAAATAGCACCGAGAAGTCCCGTGCACCTTCACCCGGTTTCCCCCAGGGGTAACGTCTTGCATCAGCGCAGCACGGTAAGGGATAGGAGTGGACCTCTGGAAAACCCACAGACCTCACTCGGGGCTCACCAGTGTCGCATGCTGTCGCAGTCGGCTCAGCTGCTCTGACAAAATACCATAGGCTTGGGGCTTCAACAGCAGGCATTTATTGCTCATGGTCCTGGAGGCTGGGAAGTCCAAGCTCCAGATGCTGGAAGATTTGGCTCCTGGGGAGGAGCCCCTTCCTAGCTTGCAGATGGCTGCCTTCTCGCTGTGTCCTCACATCGGGGACAGAGACGATCTCTATGGGGTCTCTTTCTTAAGGGCCCTGATCCCACCCTCGTGACTCATCACCTCCCAAAGCCCGCCCCCCCCACCCCCCAGCCAAGGCCATCAGCTTGGGGATTAGGGCTCCAGCCGATGAGCCTGGAGTGGACAGACAGTCCACGGCACATGCATTCACTGTGTTTACCCAGTTCTGTGGGACCACATCGCATGGGCAGATCCTTGCAACCACCACCACAATCATGACCCAGAACATCCATCACCGTGAGGACCCCTGCCACTGCCTCTGTGAATCTGTCCCCTCATTTTGCCATTGGAGATGTTATGTGTAACTTCCGAAGTTGGCTTTTCTCGCTCGGCATAATGCCTTTGAGATGCATCCATACCGTGGCCGGGATCCACAGTTTGTCCCTTTAGATTGTGGGCAGTGTCCCCGGCCCGGATGGACCACAGTCTGTTTTACCATCTACCCGAAGGGCATGTGGGGTCCGGTTTGGGGCTACCACAAAACAGCTGCTATGAACGCCGCACACGGGTTTGTGCGAATGGAAGTCCTCGTTTCTGTGGGATAAATGCCCAGGAGCACAATCACAGGTAAGTGTCCTAGGTAAGTGTAGTTTAGCTTTTGAAGAAATGGCCAAACTTTTCCAGAGTGGCGTTTTACCCTCCCAGCTCACAGAGGAGGAATTCCATCTCTCTGCATCTCGCCTCCTCTCCTCCCACGTTTCACGTCCCTGGGCTCCCGTGTGGGGAGCAGCAAAGCCAGCCACCCTGTCCCCGGGGGGGCACACCCTGAGCCTCTCTGCTCCTGGCTCCGGACGTCCAGTGGGGCGGCCCCCTTGAGTCTGCCCTGTGTCTCTCCACCCTCTGCTGCACCCCTCAGCCTCTTCCCATGCTTGCAGCTCACACACCTCTGCCCCCCGCCCTCTGACCCGCGCCCTCTGACCCGCACCCTCTGACCCCCGCCCTCTGACCAGCACCCCACACTGCAGCAGGAGGGGCACCCCCATCAGCCGCTCGTGGTGCCTTTCCAGCCTCACCTGGTCGGGTCCCCCCATTCTTGGAGACCCATCACCCTCCTCCGCCTCAGCACATCCTTGCGCTCTCATCTTTGGGTCTTTGCCCTTTCTTTTCCTTGCCTTGGCATGCTCTTCCACCCTTTTTACTGGTCAATTCTCACCCAGTTTCTAGGTCTTCACTTAAGCACAGTATTTTCTGAAGAGCTTTTCCTGACCTTTCTGCTGTGTGCCCCCGTCTTGCCCCAGGAGACCCTACATCCCCATGGATAACTGCTGTGCACAGCAGGGGGGATGACCTTCTCAGCCCAAGGCTGGCAGCCCTGTAAGGGCCTGGCACGGGGCATCAGGGCACTGTCCTTCGCTGTCGTGTCAGTCCTCCCGGGGGCTGGCTTCCACAGGCGTCTGGGTCCTCCCTTTGGGGAGAAGGCCGGGCTTGGGCAAGATCAGAAGGAGGTCGGGAGGATGTTGCTGGAACAGCCTGGTTGGGGGGGCGGCGTGACCCTGGACACCTGGCTCTCCTCTGCTCTGTGGCCCCGGGCTTGGGGGCAGGGCCAGCCATGCGATTCATGGGGGCCTGGTAGGAATTTTTCCGGCGGCGACAACATGCGGCCCTTCTGAGCGTGGGGACCCTCCAGGAGGCCCAGTTCTAGGTTTGCCTCCCTGCCTAGAGAGACAGCGGCCAGCTTCTTGAAGTGGCCTCCCCTTTACTGTTTTATCAACTCACACACCACCTGACATTCTTTGCCCAGAACAACCTCCTCTTGCTGACCTGAGGCTGTGGAGCATGCTGAGCAGCGAGACCACGTAGATCCTTCTGTGGATTTCCACTCGGGGGAACTCTCACCAGCTCAGTGCCTCAGCTTTCTCATCTGTGGAGGGGGTACTGGACCCATCAGAGGCCGCTCTGGGCCCTGGAACAGCCCAGTGTGTCCCCCAGTGTTGCCCTGGCCCAGTTCTGAGGCAAGGCCTCGCAGGGGGCCCCGCAGAGCCCACCCCAAGCCTGGACCGCCTGGACACTGTCCTCATGTCCTCCTGGCCCTCCCATCGAACTCTGTTTTTCTTTCTTCACATGGTGTTTTTAACAAGGATCCCACATACTTGGGCCAAGCCCGGCTGTTACCCTGGAGGCCACCAATAAATTTCGTAGGCAAATAAAATTGACTGAAAATTAGCATAAGAAGCCTTAAATTAACAGGATGTAATTTTATGAGTATCTCACAAACTAGTCAAAGATGTATGTCAGCCTGGGGTGAGTCAACTCCTTCAAGTGTCTTTCATTATATAACGCTACTAATTTTTCTCAAATGTAAGCAATGTGTTTTCTTCCTAAACATTGTGTCCTTTGTTCTGCAATTTGGAAAAATAAATTTCCTTTAAAGCCCTGCTTTGCTCAACCACAAAACAAGGCAGAGAGGCGGGAGCAGAGGTGCCCCAGCCCCCCACCCTGGTCTAGGAAGGCCCCGCCGTGTGCGCGTGGGAGGCTCTTGCTCAGAGCAGAGGAGACTCCAAGTTCAGGGCCACTAAGGCTGGGAGCCAGGAAGCCTCTGACCAGAGGCTGCAAGTGAGACAGAGACACAGACTCCTGTGGCCGATGGGCGTTAGCTGGAGAGAGGCTGACCTTCACCTTCTCCGTGGAGGCCAGGCTGCATCGCCCCAGGGGCTTCGCGGTGGCTCACGGCAGCGAAGTTCGACCTTTGCTGAGCACATGCCCAGTGCCCTGTAGGGGCACATGGACAGGGGCACCCTGGCTCACCCCCAGGATCTCATAGCGTGGCCAGGGCTGGTGAGGTGACCGGGGCCCCTTGGAGCCCATGGAAGAGGCTCACCACCACCCAAGGGCTGAGAAGGCTGCGGGCAGGGGTTGGGGGTGGGGCGCATTTTGCAGGAAGCGCTGAAAACTGAGCCAGCATGAGCAGGGAGCTGGGGAAGCCATCACAGAGGGGAGAGGAGACAGAGGGCCTTTAGGGCTTGACAGCACAGGGCTAGGAGGACATGATTCCGGGGAAGTCCAGAGCCCACTACGAGGCCCACCCCACAAGCAGTAGGTTCTGGAGAAACAGAGCAGGCAGCGGTTCAAGCCTCTGCTCACCCTGATGGCCCCGTGTGTCAGGAAGACACGCCCTGGCAAAGCCAGGCTGTGGCTGTCACAAGTGCCAGGGTACTGAGCGACACTTGGAAGAGCAAGCTGGGAGGTCTGACTCAGTTCTGGAGTCTCCTGTTTGGACTCTGGAGTCCTCAGCGTTCAGGTGGTGGTGGTGGTGAGACCAGGTGAGACAGGGGGGGCTGCAGAGAGGAGGGAGGAGCCAGCCCAGAGCCTGAGGGAGTCAACCTTCAGAGCCAGGTGGAGGGAGCGGCCGCAAGGGAGGCAGTAAGAGGGGGACTCGGGGCTTCACGCCTGGAAGATGAGAGCGGCTGTGAGATCACAGAAAAATATGTCCATTGGTCTCTGCCCCTGGTTCCTGGCCCAGGGCTCCGAAAACCCTTGGAATCTCCTAAGTGGTAAGAGCACTAGGAGCATCTCGTATTCCAGTATTTGGTCATCTGCCCCCAGTTCTGACACTGAGTTCCTAAATCCTAAATATGTGTCCCATGAATCCCATGTAGGAAGGCTTGGAAAACACAGATGCGGGTCACTTTGGGGGTGCAGTAGGCTCCCCAGGGGTCAAAGCCTGGCTCCATTCAGACTCAAGAAAGATCATGTCACCAAAGAGAGCGTGGTCATCGGGGGAGGTCCCAGAGGTGGCAGGTGGGAGGGGCAGGCTGGCAACGAATGCACAGGGGGTGAGGTCGACATGAAAGTCTCCAGGTGACCCCCAGCCTGCAGGCGGAGCTGGATGTTATGCAATGGCCCATCGAGTTATCTCTGTAAAGAGTTGTCCTGTCTGGCTTGCCACCTTGTTCTGATTCCACGCCAACTTGACACTTGGTCCTGACTTGCCTTCCTTGGACATCAGCTGTAGAAAGAGAATGCACCAGTCGTGCCCGCACAGGTCTGGGCCACGGGACAGGCGGTGCTTCTCACTGAGCATTGGCCCCTTGGCACTGGGTTTGGTGAACTTGGCTCCAGAGACTGGATACAGGAAATGCCCTAAGGCAAGGAGAGACAATCCATAAGCCTCCAAGCTCACCAGGGGCCAGAGAACACGTTCCCAGGCTTTTACTGACAGCCCACACCATTACTTCCTGCGCCCTAACCCCCCCGACCCCCCCCCCCGCCCCGCCGCGTTCCTATTTTGCAACGCCCGGCTACAGCTCCAATCACGTGCAGCTTTCTCTGCCGAGGGGACACAGCAAAGATGGGTGACACGTGCCTGGGAACATCCAGCATCGAGCATGTCAACCACCAGCAAATGGTCATCCGGGTGCAGAGCGGGGACAGGCTGCCTCCAGGAGAAAAGAGCTCCCCACATACTTGGACCTGCAGTTAGGAGATGGGGACAGCTACCAGAGGAGATCACAGAAGTCGGTGTGGGGGAGGTGATGGGGAGAGATGAAATGCGTCCCCCAAAGGCCATTGGCTGATTGGAGGGTGCAGAACTGTCGGAGGTGCTGAGTAGGGGCTGTGTCCGTCTGCGGGGGCTGCCAAGACAGAGCACCACGGGCCGGGGGCTGCAAGGCTGAGGTCAAGGTGCCTGCAGGGCTGGGTTTCTCCCAGGCCTCCCTCCCTGGCTTGTAGACACTGCCTTCTCCTCTCCTTGTCCTAATCTCTCCTTCTTATGAGGACACCAGTCATACTGGATTAGGACCCACCGGAATGAGCTCATTTTAACTTATAACCTCTTTAAAGACTGTCTCCGAATATTCTATGTCCCGCGGGTTAGGACTTCAACATAGGAATTTGAGGAGGGGGGTAGGGGATACAATTGAGCCATAACAGAGGATAAAAGTTGTAGCTAACAAATTTGAAAATGAAGAAGAAAGTTTAACGCCCCCCCCCCAGTTCCTTTGGTTTGTGGGGGCTGGAGGTGGTGGGTGAGCCCCCACGACAAGGGTTAACCGACCTGGCCGGTTAATCAGCGTAAGCTTTCAGCAAGGCTTGATGAGTGATAAATGGGAACATACTTCATATCAAGTGCACTAATAATCTTCCCTGAAATCAGCCAAGTATACATCACGATGATGCTGATTTTCCAGGAAAATTAAATAATTGCAGCCTAGGTGGGTGGACCTTAGTCACCACCTCATTTTCCTACCCTTGGTGCCATCCTCAAGGGCCCTCACTCAGCTCCTCGCCTCCAGCCCCTGGTTATGGACACTCGAGAAACCTCTTGTTCATGTCCAGACCCGGCAGGACTCGGGCAGCTCCTTCCTGAGGGCTGGTGGGCGGCTGTCACAATTCCACATTCTCTGGACAGGAGCCTTCTGAGTGTCTGTAATAATGGCCCCTCCCGCAAGAGCATGGGGGAGTTAGAAAGGTGGCCAGAACCTTCTCTAGTCTCCAGCCCCAGTGAAGTCACAACTTCCAGGATTACAGAGAAGAGGGAAACTGGGGCTGGGGCCCCAACAGCGGTCCTGTATCACTCAGGTTGAGCAAGGTTAGCTCCAGAAACAAGCACCCTCTGCACTTCGGTGGCTTCCCAGCACATATTTGTTTATTTACTTATTTATTTTTTGAGAGAGAGAGAGCGCATGCACAAGTTGTGGGGAGGGAGGGGGTAGGGAAAGGGAGAGAAAAACCCAGGCAGGCTCCATACTCAGTGCAGAGTCCAACGTGGAGCTTGATCCCATGACCCTGAGATCATGACCTGAGCTGAAACCAATGGAGCCACCTGGGCACCCCCACCCCGGACCACACGTTTATGTGGCACTCCCTCCACACAGCCCATCTTTGGTGGCCTTGCTGTCTCCAAGTTGCCTTGTTCTAGGACCCTGGCTGTCGGTACAGCCTCCTCCCAGACATTGCTGGCTTTGGGGTCATGGAGGAACACGCACCCGTTCTTAAATCTGCTCCCTGAAAGGGACGTACAACACACCCACCTGCCTTTCATTGGCCGAGTCAAGTCAATGTGGCCACCCTGGTGTGAACTGGGTGGAGAGCGCTATCCTCCAGCAGAGGGACAGCAAACAGAACGATGTAAGAACCTGCCACAGGTTCCACGCGTGCCTGACCCACCTTCCTCCACCCCCGGAGAGGTCCCTCCCTGCGGGAAGGCACAGGACGGGTCCCAGCATAGCAGAGCGCCCAAGGCGGGAAAGAGATGGCTTTTGGGGGGTGTCATCAAGACCTTTGCAGTTGGGAGCATCCTTGGAAACCAGCCTCCGCATGTCACTTATGTATTTTTAAACTTGCATCTTAGGTTCAGACAGTTGAGTTCATCGTACTCCTGACTGCACGGCACACGACTCCATTTCCTGCCATTAATCTTCATCTTGTCCCCAGTCTGCAAGCCTGGTTCCCCCTCGCCCCCGACCCCAGGTGCTCACTGGAATGTTTCAAATCCATCCTTGAATCCTTGTTTAACTAGAAAACATGTAACTTTCGGGTGTTTTAAGGATTGTTTCAGTTGTAAGTACATTTTGTTGAACTATAAAGCTCCTGTTTCTTACTTTTTTCATTCAACAATATGCCTTAAAAATCTGTCTGTGCTGCTTGTTGCTGAGTACACCACTAACTCGGTGGTTCTCACAGCTATGGAATCCCACTTTATGCATCTTCGTCTGCTCTCTCTGTCCCCAGTGATGGACACAGGCTGTCTCCTCCATCACACGGCCGCAGCACAAGCCCCTCTACATGGCCTCTGGTCCCTGGCCCCATGCATGTACCCAGAAGGGGGACCGGTGAGCTCTGAGCCACACAAGGGCAGCACCAAGCGAGGTGCAGGACCCGCCCCCCACCCCCCACGGCTGCCTGCCCCCCACTCCCACAGCTGTGCCTAGTGAGGGACCCATTTCCTCACATCTCTATCAACATCTGCATTACCCAACCAATCTTTTCACAAAGTTGACGTCTTAGTATTCTTCTTGCATTTCCCCCCAAATTCCCAGGGACATTGAATATCCCTTCATATGCTTGTTAGCGTTTCAGGCTTTTCCTTCTTGGAATTGTCCATCGTTTTCTGCCGGTCACCCGTTTTTTTCTTACTGGCTTTGTCAGAGTCCCTTGTATGTTGTAGATAGTAATCTCTGCTCAATTCCAATGTTGTAAGTATCACATTGCAATGTGCCATCCCCTTCTGTTACCCCTGAGTCTACCTCTCGTTGACCAACATCTCCAATTCTGATGCAGTTCTAACCAGGAGCCACTCACCCAGCGGTTGTGCTTTGTAAAGGACCGCATTTCAGAAGTCCTGCCCCCATCTGTATTAATTTTACAGTTTTATTCCTTACACCCATATAAATTTATATTTTACATCTATTACATATGTTTATATTTAGCCAGTCTAGACTCACTGTGTGTGGCATGAGGTGCTAGGGAATCAATCTAGTGTTTTCCTCTATATAGTGAGTCAATTTTCCCTACACTGAAAATTAATAATTTATCCTCTCCCCTCTGGTTTGTGATCCCACCTCCATCAAATACTATGTTTCTGTATGTCTCTTCTTTCTCAAAACTGACTTAGCAACTGGTGGACATTATGGCTTATGTATATTTAGAAGGAGTGACAATTTTAAGCCTCCATTCAAGTGACCTATCTTTCCATTTTCTTCACGTTTCCCTTCATGTCTATTTGGATGAAATGTTTGCCCCTTGCCAACATTCATACGTTCATTCATACGTTGAAGCCCTAATCCCCAGTGTGATGGTGTTTGGGGAGTGGTGCTTTCTGGAGGTGAGGAGGGTGAGGACCAGCGTGAAGGCAGCCATCTGCAGGCCAGGAGGGGCACCCTCACCAGAACCCGAGAGTGTGGATTTCCAGCCCCCAGAGCATTGGGAGATACATCCACCTCCGGCCCATCGTGGTTTATGGCCGCAGCCTGGGCAGACGAACGCAGCCCTTCAAATGCTCTCAAATCTCTCTCTTGACTTGTTCATGTCTTCTTCATGTCCTTTACATTTCTTTCTTTTTTTTTTTTTTTAAGATTTTATTCATTTATTTGAGAGAGAGAGAGCATGAGCAGAAGGAGGGGCAGAGGGAGAGGGAGAAGCAGACTCCCCGCTGAGCAGGGAGCCCGATGCAGGGCTCAATCCCAGGCCCCCCGGATCATGACCTGAGCTGAAGGCAGACGTTTAACCGACTGAGCCACCCAGGCACCCCTTTGTCCTTTACATTTCCTAAATTTTAATGTCCCCCCCCAAGATTTCCTGCATTTATTTCTGCCTTAATATTTAGATACTTCATAGTTTTTTTGTTCCTCTTGTGAATGTATCTCTTTTTCTATTATATTTCTAATTGGTTAATACTGGTGTAGAAAGCCACTAATTTTAGTAAGTTGATCTTGTGTTCAGCAATCTCGCTAAACTCTATTATTAGTTCCAACCAATTTTCTGTTCACTCTGGTGGGTTTCAGCAGATGATAGGTGCTCTGTACAGACCGACAGCTGTGTCTCTTCCCCAAGGATTCTTCTGTGTCCTCCTGTCACAGCACAAGCCAGAGCCTCCAGGTTTCTTTCCAGTAGTAACAGAAAAAAATCTAGAGTTTACCTACAGAGAATCAGGTTTCCTGTACACTTTTAATGTACGAAACCTCAATCACATTAAGAATGTCTGTTTCTATTCAGTTTCCTGAGAATTTTTAAAACTCACAAGAAGATGAACTTCATCAGATGATCTGCTGTGTCTATCGAGAGCCATTTTGTTCCTTTAGTCCAATGATACGGTCATAAATAACACTGACAGGATTTCTGGTGTTAACTTGTTCTTGCACTTCTAGAATAAACTCAACTACGTCACTTTTCAAAATGCACTGCGGGGTTAATTAGCTCGCAGCTTATTTGGAATCATGCCTCTATTTTTATAAGTGAAGTAGACCCAGTTTTTTCCTCTATTGGCCATATCTGAACTTGGAATAAATGTTATTTTTGCCTCATAAAATGAGTTGGGCAGATTTCCCTTTTTTTTTTTTTTTTTCTATTTTCTTGTTTCTGGAACGAGTTCTCTAAGAATGTTTATCTGATCATAAACTGTTTCGCAGAACTTCACATAAAGCTATCTGTGCTTGAGGGTTTCTTGAGGGGAATGTCTTTGCTATTTCAGTTTCTTAAGAGCTCAAGTTCATTACGTTCTTACAGCCCTCCTGTATCTTCGCTTGATGTCTTTGACGGCTTGATCTATTAGTTCCAAGAGGGACATTTCTAATGACAGTTTTAATTGTGTATTTATCTAGTTTTGCCCACAGTTTTATTGGTTGTGGCTTCCTGAAGTCCAATGTTATCTCATTAGAAGAACATACGCTTGGGATTGTTATATTTGCCCCACAATACTCTTTTCACAGAGGCCTGATTTACAAATGGTTACATGTGCGCATTAGAAGTATACAGCTCAGTGACTCTTGACAATGTATATACCATGTACCTAATTCCCAAACCAAGACACAGGACATTGTTGTCACTCCAGACAGCTACCACATACCCCATTCTGGCTACTGTTGTAACTTAACCACAATGGCTAGTTTGCCTGTCACTAAACATCATGTAAATGGAATTATATGGTATGTACTCATTTCTTTTTATATTTATTCACCCAACATAATGCTTTGGATACTCACTGATGTTGTTGCATGTATCAGTCACACATTCCTTTTCAGTGCAGAATACTCTCCCACCGTATGAATAAACCACAGTTCACTTATCCATTCTCCTGTTCATGGCTACTTGGGCTGTTTCCAGTTCTTAGCAATTATGAATAAAACTCCTACAAATAATTCTATACAAATACTTTATGGTTTCATGTTTTCACATCTCTTCGGTAAGTACCTGAGAGTGGAATTGCTTGATCATTGGTAACTGCATATTACTTTTATAAGAAATTATCAAAGAATTTTTCACAGTAGTTATATCGTTTGAGACTTCACAGCAATTAACGAGAAGCCCAGTTGTCCCATATCCTCATCAACACTTGATATTGTCAGTTTTTAATTTAGTCATTCTGCAGGTATGAAATGGACTAAGCTCATGATGGTATTAGATTGCATTTCTCTGATCACTAAAAATGCTGAATACCTTTTCATGAACATATTGGCTATTTGTGTATGTGTGTGTATATATATATATTTTAAGTATCTATGGGAATCTTCTATTTTATATGGCTATCTTTTTAGTTTTGATTTGTAGGAGCTCTGTATATATTCTGAATATAAGTCCTTTTTCAAATATATGTATTGTAAATATTTTCTCCCAATCTGTTGCTTGCATTTTCACTTTACTAAAGGAGTCTTTTAATGAGCAGAACAGAAATCTTTAATTTTTATGAAAGCCCGCTTACCGTTTTTTCCTTTTATGGTTACCATTTTTGGAATCTAAGAAGTTGTGCTTACACCAAGGTCTCAAAGATATTTTCCAATGATTTATCTTCTAAATTTAGATCTATGATCCACATCAAAATAATTTCTGTATGGTATGACGTTGGAATCAAGATTCATTTTTTCCCATATGAATATCAAGTTGTTCCAGAATCATTTGTTGGAAAGAGTTTCCTCTCCCCATAGAATTATGTTGGAGCTTTTATCACATTTCAATTGGCATATACGCATGAATCTGTTTCTAGACTCTATATGCTGTTACATGGATCTATTTGTCTAACCACATGCCAATACCATGCTGAAATAATTACTGTAGCATTATAGCAATTCTTGAAATCAAGTGGTGTGAGTCCAACAACACTGTTTATCTTTTGCATGCTTGTGTTGGCTACTCTGGGTCCTTTATATTTCCATGTAAATTTTTAACAGCTTTATTGAGATATAATAATTTATGTACAATTAACTGGGTATATTTTAAGTGTACAATTTGACAGGATCTCATATATATTATATACATATAATATATATGCATCTGTAAAACCATCACCACTATCAGGAAAATGAGCACACACACATCACCCACAAGAATTTTCTTTTGCCCCTCTGTAATCTCCATATTCCTCCTGAACCTCCCTCCAGGCCACCGCTGATCTGCTTTCTGCGCTACAGTCCGTAGGTATTTCCTAGAATTGACGTAAATGGAATCATGCTATATGTATGCTTTTTTTTTTTTTTTTTTTGGTCTGATAGCTTTCACTCAATTTTTAAAATATGTATACATCTTGTTAAGCGTATCAATAGCTCTTTTATTACTCAGTAGTATTCTGTTGTATGAATGTACTAAAATTTATGTATCCATTCCCCCTTTGCTAGAGAATTGGGTTGTTGCCCATTTGGAGGTGTTACCAATAGAGACACGGTGAGCATTCATGAACAAGCGATTGTGTCAACAGACACTTTCTCTCCAGATGTGCAAATACCTGGGAATGGAGTGGCCAGTGCCTACGGCAGAGGTATGTTTAACTTTCTAAGGAAGTGCCAAATGGTGCTTCAAAGTGGTTGTACCATTTCACGTTCCCACTGGCTGTGTGGAAGAGTTTCAGTTGCTCTGCGTGTTTTGTTAACACTTTGTGGTCAGTCTTTTACATTTTAGCCATACGAGCAGGTATGCTGTGATATTTCATGGTGGTTTTGATTTTTCAGTTTACTACTGATGTTTAGCATATATTCAAGTGCTTATTTGCCATCTATGTGTCTTCTTTGCTGAAGTGTATATTCAAATCTTTAGTCCATTTTAAAAATTAGGTTGCGTTTTCTTATTATTGAGTTTTGAGAGTTTTTATAGATTCCAGATAACAAGCTCCTTTTCAGATACCTGCTTTGAAAATGTTTTCTCCTTGTCTGGAACTTGTCCTTTCATCCTGTTAACAGTGTCTTTTGAAGAGCAGTTTTTTACTTTGATGAAGTATAATTTATCAATTTGTTCTTTTATAGACCAGGCTTTTAATGCCACATCCAAGAAATCTTTGCCTAACCCAAGGTGACAAAGATTTTCTCTTATATTTTCTCCAGAAGATTTATGGTTGAAGTTTTGCATTTAGGTTTAAGACCCATTTTGAGTCAATTTTTGTACACAGTGCAGGTTATGGATCAAAGTTCAATTTATGAGATATGAATGTCCAATTGATCCAGCACCATTTGTTGAAAAGATCATCCATTTCCCCACTTTTAAACCTCTGTCAAAAATCAATTTTCTATGCATTTGTGGGTCTAATTCCAAACTCGCTCTTCTGTCCCATCAACCCATTTGTCTATCTTTTGGTCAATATCCCACTGTAGTTTTTTAATAGCTCTTGAAATCAGGTGGAGTTAGCCCCTTGAATTTATTATTATGTTTCAGGGTTGTTTTGGCTATTTTAGTCCCTCTGTATTTCCGTGTAAGTTTTAGAATCAGCCTTTCCATTTCTATAAAACAAACAAATAAACAAAAACTAAAAACACAACTGGTTGGGGTTTTTATTGGGATTGCATTGAATCTGTAGATGAATTTGGGATGAGTGGAATTAACTTTATTGAGTTTTCTGATTCATGAACGAGGGGCCTCCTCTCTCACAGGGGCTCCAATTGCATGTATATTAGACTACTTGAAGGAACAGCATATTCCACTTAAAGTTTTTCTATGTGCATGTCATTTTGGGTATTTTTTTATTCCTATATATGGAAGTTTACTCCCTTTTCTTCTGCTATGTCTAATATGCTGTTAATTCCATCCAGGATATTTTTCATCCCAGACATTGTAGTTGGCATCTCTAGGTTTTCCATTTGGGTCTTTCATATTCTCCATGGCTCTATTTAACATTCATTCATTCATTCAAGGGGGGAGGGGCAGAGGGAGAGGGAGGGAGAGAATCCCAAGCAGGCTCCACGCCCAACGCAGAGCCCAGTGAGGGGCTCCATCTCACAACCTGAGATCATGGCCTGAACTGAAATCAAGAGTCAGACGCTGAACTGACTGAGCCACCCGGGCGTCCCTCTACTTAACTTTTAAACATATGGAATACAGTTATAATAATTGCTTCGATGCCCTTATCTGTTAATTCTAGCATCTGTGACAGCTCTGGGTTGGTTTTGACTGATTATTCTTCTCACTGTGGGACTTATTTTTCTACTTCTTTGCATGCCTGATAATCTTTGATTGGATTCCAGACCTTGGGAATTTTATCTTGTTGGGTACTGGATTTCTATAAATATTCTTCAGCTGTGCTCTGAGATGCAATTAAATTGCTTGCAAACTATTTGATCCTTTGGGTTTTGTCTTATGATCTGTCAGGTGAGACCAGAGCTGTGTTTAATCTAGGGCCAGGGCTGGTACTAAGATGAAGAAAGCAAGGTGCCTGGGGTGCAGAATTTAGGGAGGTACTTGTGCTCAGGGTCATGCAAGCGCAGGACCTCCTTAAATGTTGTGTTGTATGGGGCTCACTAGGGGACTCACCCTAGTCCTAGCCCTCATTATGGCTAATTATTTGCCACCACTCAGGTAAGACCTAAGTACTTTAACCAAAGCTCCATGAATTATGACAATTTTCCCACCTGGCTGTTGGAAGAGGGAATATTCCCAGTTCTGTGGGAGCACCAGGCACTGTCCCCAGCCTTGGCTAATTTCCTCACATGAATGTGCTGATCAGCACTGAGCTGAATACTCAGGGGACCCTCTGCATACATCTTGGGTTCTTTATATTGCCTTCTCCTTTTTGACACTCTGCCCTGTGAACTGGGCTCCTTGGTCTACCTGGGCTCTCATCTTGAACTCCTCAACTCAGGGAGTCTGCCCAGCTCTGCCTGGGCTCCCCAAAACTGTATCACAGCCTACAAATTGTCTCAAGGTAATAGGCTGGGACAATGTGAGGATTACCTCATTTGTGTCCCATCTCTCAGGGATCACTGTCCTTCCTTGCCTGATGTCTAAAGTCTTGAAAAACATTTTTTCATGCTTTCTTGTGTTGTTGCTATTGCTGCTGTTATTTCAGATGAAAGAGTAAACTTGATCCCTGATATTTGGTCTTCACTGGAAGAGGAAGTCTATTTCTATACAAATTTTAGAATCAATTTATAAATTTCTGTAAGAACGTCTGCTGGGATGACTGAGATTGTGTTAAATCTGTAGATTAATATGGAGAGAATCGCTATCTTAATAACATTGAGTCCCCAAGTCCACGAACATGCCATAGCTCCCCATTTATCCCAGTTTTCCTTAATTTATGAACGGAGTATTTTCACTGTTTTAATTTTGTTCTTAAGAAGTTAGTGTTTCATGTTCTTTTAAATGCTATTGTTGGGGCGCCTGGGTGGCTCAGTTGGTTAAGCAACTGCCTTCGGCTCAGGTCATGATCCTGGAGTCCCGGGATCGAGTCCCGCATCAGGCTCTCTGCTCGGCAGGGAGTCTGCTTCTCCCTCTGACCCTCCTCCCTCTCAAGCTCTCTGTCTCTCATTCTCTCTCTCAAATAAATAAAAATAAAATCTTTAAAAAAAATAAAATAAAAAATAAAAAAATAAATGCTATTGTTTGCATTTCATTTTTTAATTGTTTCCTGCTAGCATCTAGAAATAAAATTTATTGTTGTGTACTGACATCACGGACCTCAATTCCTGAAACCTTGTTATATTTTTTTATTTAAATTCAATTAGCCAACATATAGTACATCATGAATTTTTGATGTAGTGTTCAATGATTCATTAGTTGCATAACACCCAGTGCTCATCAGATCACGTGCCCTCCTTAATGCCCATCACCCATTTCCCCCAGTGCCCCCACCCCCTCCCTTCTGCAACCCTCAGTTTGTCTCCCAGAGTCCAGAGTTTCTCATGGTTTGTCTCCCTCTCTGATTTCTTCCCATTCAGTTTTCTCTCCCTTCCCCTAAGGTTCTCTTCGCTATTCCTTATGTTCTACATATGAGTGAAACCATATGATAATTGTCTTTCTCTGATTGACTTATTTCACTTAGCATAATACCCTCCAGTTCCATTCATGTCGATGCAAATCGTAGGTATTCATCCTTTCTGATGACTGAGTAATATTCCATTGTATATATGAACCACATCTTCTTTATCCATTCATCTGTTGAAGGACATCTGGGCTCCTTCCACAGGTTGGCTATTGTGGACACTGCTGCTATGAACATTGGGGTGCATGTGCCCCTTCTTGTCACTACATCTGTGTCTTTGTGGTAAATACCCAGTAGTGCAATTGCTGGGTCATAGGGTAGCTCTATTTTTAACTTCTTAAGGAAACTCCATACTGTTTTCCAGAGTGGCTGTACCAGCTTGCTATATTAACTTATCACTTCTAGTAGGGTTTTTGTGTTTTTTCATAAATTCTTTAGAGATTGTCATATACAAAATCACATCATCTGAGAACAAAGAAAGTTATTTCTTGCTTTCTAATCTTTGTCTTTTATTATTTCCTTGCTTTATTGCAATTTCTATGACCTCCAGAATGGGTAGTATCAAAAAGACAAGAAATAACAAGTGTTGGTGAGGATGTGGAGAAAAGGGATTCCTTGTGCATTGTTGGTGGGAATGCAAACCGGTGCAGCCACTGTGAGAAACAGTATGGACGTTCCTCAAAAAAACTAAAAATAGAAATACCCTATGATCCAGCAGTCACACTACTGGGTATTTACCCAAAGAAAACAGAAACACTGGTTTGAAAAGATATATGCACCCTTATGTCTACTGCAGCATTAAGTACAATACCCAAGATCTGGAAGCAATCTAAGTGTCCACTGATAGATGAATGGATAAAAAAGATGATATATATATATTATGGAATATTACTCAGCCATAGAAAAGAGTGAAAAGAATCTTGCCATTTGCAACAACATGGATGGAGCTAGAGAATATAATGCTAAGTGAAATAAGTCAGTTGGAGAAAGACAAACACCATATGATTTCACTTAATATGTGAAATCTAAAAAACAACGCAAATGAACAAATAAACAAAGAACAACAACAAAAGAGAAGCAGACTCATAAATACAAAGAACAAACTGGTGGTTGCCGGGGTGGGGGGTGTTAGTGGGGGGATGGGCAAAATAGGTTAAGGGGATTGAGACGTACAAACTTCTAATTATAAAATAAATAAGTCATGGGGCTGAAAAGCACAGCATAGGGGACACAGTCAATACTGTTGTAATAACTGTGTGTGGTGATAGGCGGTAACTACTTATTGCGTGTAATGTATACAATTGTCAATTCACTATGTTGTATACCTGAAACTAACATAATATTATATGTCAATTACTCTTTAATTTAAAAAACCACCAAACATGCATTCCTGAAATAAATGTAATTTGGTCATTACTTATTATCATTTTATATAGGGTTAGATTTGATTTGCTAATATTTTGTTGAAAAGTTTTGTATCTAGTTCCTGAGCAATATGGGTCTACAATTATCTTTTTCTTTAATTCTGTTCAGGCTTTGCTATCAGTTGTATGCTGGGCCTCACAAAATGAGTTGGGAAATGTTCATGCCTATTTTCTGAAAAAGTTTGTGTAGCCTTGGTATTATTTCTTCCTTAAGTGTGATAGAGACAAAAAAATGAAGCCATCTGGGCCTGGAGTTTTGTATGCCTTAAATTATAAGTTCATGTTCCATAATAAATAAATGTAGGGATATTCAGGTTTTCTGTTTCTTCTTGTCTTAGCTTTAATCAGCTGAGTTTTTCAGGGGAATTTTCCATTTCATGTAGGTTGTTAGATTCATTTGCATAAATTTGCTCATGATAGTCCCTTATTGTCTTAGTAGTATCTATAAAACAAAACTGATGATTCCTCTTTCATTCCTGATATTGGTGATTTTTTTTCCCTCCATTTTTAGAAAAATCAATATTGCTAGATTTTTATGAGTTTTAATAATATTTTTAAAGAAACAACCCTTGGGTTTGTTGGTTTTCTGTATTGCCTGACCATGTTCTATTTAATTCATTCTCATGCTATCTTAAGACAGAAGATATGGTCATTGATTTCAAATTTTTATTCTTTTCTAACATTAGCATTTTAAATTATAATGTTTCTCTACAAGTGATTGAGCTGAATCCCATGTATCTTTTGAAATAAACCTATAAATTTTAAGGATAATTTTAGATTTACCAAAAAAGTTGCAAATACAGTACAAAGAGCTCCCATATACCCAACACCCAGTGTCCCTGTTAATATCTTATGTGTATGATGTAAATGTACATATACATCCATGATAGATTTGTCATAACTAGCAAACTGATCTTGATATATCATTATTAACCAAAGTCCATATTTTATGTGGATGTCCTTGGTTTTTGCCTAATGTCCTTCTTCTGTCCCAGGGTCTCATCAAGGACACACATAAAATCTGATCATCATGTCTCCTAAGGCTCTTCTAAACGGAAATCTTTCAGATTTTCCTTGTTTTTGAAGATCTTGACAGTTTTGAGGACAACTGGTCAGGTATTTTGTAACTGTGTGCACCCCACACATTTTGAGATGTTGTGTCTTCATTCCTATCAAATTTAAGAGTTTTTCTAATTTCTGTTGCCATTTTTTCCAGCCACTGGTTACTTAGAAGTGTATTGTTTCATTTTCTCACATTAGAGGACTTCTAGTTACCTTTTCCGTGTTGGTTTCTGGTTTATTTCCATTGTGGTCAGAGAGCTTACTCTCCATTAATCCTACCTTTTGAAATACACTGAGATTGGCTTTATGACACAGCATATGTTCTCTGTTGGTGACATTTCATGGGCAATTGAAAAGAATGTGTATTCTGCATTTGTTGGATGTGGCAGTCTATAAATGTCAATTGTATCAATATGGTTGAGAGTATTACTCAAATGTTCTATAGATTATAGATTTTTGATCTATGGGTTCTATAAATTTCTGAAAGAGGAAAGTTACAGTCCCCAACTATGAATTTGGATACGCTTATTCCCAGTCAATTTTTGCTTCATGTATTTTGACCCTGTTTTAAAGGTGCAAATGTACTTAGGATTATGTGTCCTCCTAATGAACTGATACTTCTAGTATGAAGTATCCCTTTTATCTCTGGTAGAATCTTTTTACATCAAACACAACTATTGATACTGTTGAGTTTAAATAAACCACCTTGCTATTTGTTTTCTATTGATCCCTCTTGTTCTTTTTGTTTGTTCCTCCTTTCCTGCCTTGATCAAATATATTTAGCAATCCAGTCCATCTCACATTTTGGATTTGGGACACATCTGTGCATCATACTTTTTGTGGTTACTATAAGAATTACAACATATAGTCACATTTGCCTTGAATTAATATTGTACTGCTTTATATATAAGAATCTTAAAATAGTATATTTTTATATGACCCTTTCCCATCCTTGGTGCCATTGTGTATATTTCATTTCTACACATTAATAAACACATTAAATTGTTATAAAAGCAATCACTAGTTCTAAGGAAATTAACAAAAAAATAGTCTCTTTATTTACTTAGTGTTTGTTATTTTCAGTGCTCTTCATTCCCTTCTGTAGGCATAGATTTCTATCTAGTTTTATATCCCTGCATCCTAAAGAACTTTCTTTAGCATTTGTTTCTTTTTCTTCTTCTTCTTTTTTTTTTACAACTTTTTATTTCAGGACTCTTTTACACTTTTGCTTTTGTTTTAAACAACTTTATTGAGATAGAATTGATATACAATAAACTACACATGTTTAATGTATGCAGTTTTATAAGTTTGGACATATGATACACCTGCAGAGCCATTGTCACAATCAACATAATAGATCTATCCATCACCTCCAAAAGTGTCCTTGTGTCCCTCTGTGCATGTGTGGTAAGAACTCTTTTTTTTTTTTTTTTTTAGATTTTATTTATTTATTTGACAGAGACAGAGACAGCGAGAGCAGGAACACAAGCAGGGGGAGTGGGAGAGGGAGAAGCAGGCTTCCTGCTGAGCTGGGAGCCTGATGTGAGACTCGATCCCAGGACCCTGGGATCATGACCTCAGCCGAAGGCAGTCGCTTAACCAACTGAGCCACCCAGGCGCCCTGTGGTAAGAACTCTTAACATGAGCTCTAGTCTCTTCACAAACTTTCAAGTGCATATACAGTATTGTCCATTATCAGCTCTATGCTGTCCAGCATATCTCTTGAACTAATTCATCCTGCATAACTGAAACTTCACACCAATTGAACAACACTCATTTCCCCTCCTCTGAGCCTGAATTTTGAAAGCAGCAAGAGAAAAGAAAAACTCATCACATACAAGGGAGCAACCAGGAGACTATCAGTAAATTTCTCAGCAGAAACCTGGCAAGCCAGAAAAGAATGGAATGATATGTTCATATATAAAAAGTAAACAACTGCCAACCAAGAATACTTGGCAAAGCTGTCTTCAGCAATGAAGGAGAATAGGGAAAAAAAAAAAAAAAAGGAAGGAAAAAAGGAAGAAAGGGAAAATAAAGTCTTTCCCAGACAAACAAAAGCTGTGGTAGTTTATCACCACTGGATCTAACCAACACATATGGAAAAATTCACCCCAAAGCAGAAAAATACAGTTTTTCCAAGCATACCTGCAACATTCTCCAGGATAGATCATGTGCTAGGCATAACAAAATTCTCAATAAATTTAAAATAATTGAGATAATCTAAAGTATATTCTCTGACCATACCAGAGTTAAATTAAAAATCAACAACAGAAAGAAATCAGAGAAATACTGATATACTTGGAAATCAAACATCACATTTCTAAATAATGCATGGGTCAAAAAAATATTAAAAAGGAATTTAAAAAATAGAAAACAAAATGAAAATATGACATTAAAATTTATGTGATGTAACTAAATCAATGTTTAGCAAAAGATTTTAGATTCAAAATCTTATATTGGAGAGGAAAAAAACTTAACACAATAAAGAATGAAAGAAGGGATGTCACTATAGGAATTCCAGAAAGTAAAAAGGAAGATTATGAACAATTTTATGGCAAAAACTTAAAGGAATCTATAAAATTACTGTGAGAATTAATAAGCAAGCTTAGCGAGGTCACAGGATATAAGATCAGTATATCAAAAAATCAATTGTATCTCTATATACCACCAATGAAAAATCTGAAGACAAAATTAGGAAAACAATTTCACTGACAAAAGCATCAAGAAATATTTAGGAATAAATTTAAGAAGGGAAATGCAAAACCTTTGCACTAAAAACTATAAAACGTTGGTAAAAGAAATCAAAGTGGACCTAAATTGAATGGAGACATATACCATGTTCATGGATTGGAAGACAATATTCTAAACATGGGAATTGTTGCTTTCAGTTTTTCACTGTTGAGTATGATGTTAGCTGTGAGCTTATCATTCATGGCCTTTATTATGTTGAGTTACATTCCTTCTATACCTAATTTCTTCAGAGTTTCTATCATGGATGTTGAATTTTGTCAAATGCTTTTTCTGCATTGACTGAGATGATCATGTAATTTTTATCCTTCATTCTGTTAAAGTGGTGTGTCACATTTGATTTGTGTATGTTGAACCATCTTCACATCCCAGGGATAAATCCTACTTGATCATAGTGGATGATTCTTTTAATGTGCTGTTGAATGGTTTGCTAGTATTTTGTTGAGGATTTTTGAGCTTATCAGGGACATTGTCCTATAATTTTCTTTTCTTGTAGTGTTCTTATCTGGCTTTGGTATGAGAGTAATACTTGTCTTATAAAATGAATTTGAAAGTATTCTCTTCAATTTTTTGGAAGAGTTTGAGTAGGACTGGCATTAATTCTTTCTTAAATGTTTGGTGGAATTCACCCATGAAGCCACCTGATCCTGGGCTTTTCTTTAATGGGAGATTTTTTATTACCATTTCAATCTCCTTATTCATTCTTAGTCTGTTCAGATTTTCTATTTCTTCCTTATTCAGACTTGGTAGGTTTTATGTTTCTAGGAATTTATACATTCCTTCTAGATTATTTAATTTGATGGCATATAGTTGTTCATATTTGCCTTCTATGGTCCTTTGTGATTCTATGGTATTGGCTGTAATGTTATTATGTAAGTCCTCTCTCTTTTATTCTTGGTTAGTCTAGCTAAACAATCCTAAAATTTATATGGAACCACAAAACACCCCAAACAGCCACGGCAAACTTGAGAAAGAAGAACAAAGTGGGAGGCATCACTCTTCCTGACTTTAAACTATATTACAAAGCTAGTAATCAAAACAATATAACACTGGCATAAAAATAAACCACAGACCAATGGAATAGAACAGAGAGCCCAGAAATAAACCTATGCACATATGTTTAACTCATCTTTGACAAGGGCACCAAGAATACACAACTGGGAAAGGATAGTCTCTTCAATGAATAGTGTTGGGAAAAGTGGATATCCACATGCAAAAGAATATAATTGGACTCTTGTTTTACACCACACACAAAAAATTAATTCAAAAAGTATTAAAGACTTAAATGTAAAATCTGAAATTATAAAACTCCAAGAAGAAAACAGAGGGGGAATAAAAACCATGACATTGGTCTTGGCAATGATTTTTTTTTTTTTATAAGACACCAAAAGCAGAGGCAAAAAAAGAAAAAATAAACAAGTGGGACTACATCAAACTGAAAAGCTTCTATAGAAGAAAGGAAAGAATGAACAAAATGAAAAAAGCAACCTACAGAATAGGAGAAAATATTTACAAAGCATATATCTGATAAGGGGTTAATATCCAAATATATAAGGAACTCTTACAACTCAATAGTAAAAAAATAAGAACAAAAATAATTCAATTAAAAATGGGCACAGGACCAGAATAAACATTTTCCAAAGAAAACAGGCAGATGGTCAACAGGTACATGAAACTATGCTCACCATCACTGATTATCAGGGAAATGCAAATCAAACCCAAACGAGATATCGCCCTGCATGCATTAGAATGACTACTATTAAGAACACAAAAGATAGGGGTGCCTGGGTGGCTCAGTCGGTTAAGCATCTGCCTGTGGTTCAGGTCATGATCTCAGGGCCCTGGGATCAAGCTCCGCATCGGGCTCCCTGCTCAGAGGGAAGTCTGCTTCTCTCTCTCTCCCTCTGCCCACCCCCCTGCTTGTTCTCTCTCTCTCTCTCTCAAATAAATAAATAAAATCTTCAAAAAAAAAAAAGAACACCAAAGATAACTAGTGTTGATGAGGATGTGAAGACATTGGAGCCCTCGTGCACTGTTGGTGGGTAAACTGGTGTAGCCACTGTGGAAAACAGTACACAGCTTCCTTGGAAAATTGAAAATAGTACTACCATATGATCCAGCAATCCCACTTCTGGGTATCAATCCAAAGGAAATGCAGTCAGGATCTCTGCGCCCCCCATGTCATTGCAGGATTACCTATAACAGCCAAAACACAGAAACAACCAAAATGACCATCAATGAATGAATGAAGAAAATCAATATATAATATATCAAAAATATATGAAATATTCATCCATGAAAAAGAAGACATCCTACTATTTGGGACAACATGGATAAACCTGGAGGACATTATGCTGAGTGAAATAAGCCAGATACAGAAAGACAAATACTGTATGTTTCCACTTGGATGAGGTCTCTAAAGTAGGCAGACCAGGGGCACCTGGGTGGCTCAGTCAGTTAAGTGTCTGCCTTCAGCTCAGGTCATGATCTCAGGGTCCTGGGATCGAGGCCCACATCGGGCTCCGTGCTCAGCAGGGAATCTGCTCGTCCCTCTGCCCCTCCCCTGCTCAGGCTGTCTCTCTCTCTCTCTCAAATAAATGAATAAAATCTTTAAAAGAAAATAAAGTAGTCAAACTCATAGAAACAGAGTTTAGAATGGTAGTGACCAGGGGCTGGGAGTGGGGGATGTGGGGAGACAGTGAAAGGGTTACACACTTTCGGTTATAAGATGAAGTTCTGGGATCTAAGGTACAGCATGGTGATTCTGGTTAGTAATAATGTATTGTAAGCTTGACATTTGCTAGGAGAGTAGATCAGAAGTGCTCTTGCCTTCTGGTTCTCCCAAGCAGGTGGCAGGGTGGGAAGCCATCGCGGGTGGCCGGCTCCATCCCCTGAACCAACCCCTGGAGTCACCACCTAAGGGAGGTGGGGGCTGATGGGCCTCTGAGAGGAGCCACCGTGAGGGGAGCCTTGGGCTGTGATCGGGATCCCCCCAGGCCTGGGCCCTCAGGATTCTCCCTGCACCTCACCGCCTCCTGTGCGGGCGCCTGGCTGTCTCAGCCTCCACCCTCCATGCCTGGTGCCCACAGGGGTGCTGGTCATCTGGCTGCTGCGGCCCGGGAGAGGCGGGGTGGTGGCAGGGCGGAGGAGAGGGGCGCATGCTCTCGCGTGGACTTGGCTCTGGTGTCTGGGGGTGGGGGGGCGTTGAACTCAACAAGGCCAGTGAGAATGGAGAAGGGAAGAGAGGCTATAAAAATACCATCTCCCCGTCCAGCTGGTTCAATGGGACTTTGGGGATGGGAGGCATCCCACAAGTAAACAAATACAAGGTCTCCTACCCATGTAACAGGATAAGATGGAAAGCACATTATGTGATGAAACCCTATTTAAAAGGCGCAAGTCAAAACAAACAAATTAATTTAGTGTATTACGAAACAATTACAACAGTGCCCACTGCCCTCGTCCCCCACCTCCTACCCCCGCCTCCAGCTAGAGGTCTTCTTTCTGGCTCAAACCCTGGGGTTTTGGCAAAATTTAAAATGGCTTGAGTACAGTGTGTGCCTTTGGACCCAACCTGGCTGGCTTTATTATGTGCATAGACTATCGGCACGTTGTCTGGCGGGCTTCCCCAGCCCGGCACCCTTTCTTGCTCCCAGAGACAGAATAGGGGCAGCTGAATCTGCCCCACTAGGCTGCCCCCCACCCCCCAGGCCAGCCTGGTGACCTGCTGGGAGTGGTGGCCCGCAGTGATCTGCACTGTTTTCCTTCCCTCCTGCCCCCAGGCTGATCCCTGCCAGGTCTCCCCTCCCTTTCACATGACTTGTCCCATCTCTAACCTCCTTCCCCTCCCCCACCTTTCCTGCCTCCCAAGGAGACACCTGGGAGATCTGCTCTGTTAGGGTTGGGAGCCCTCACTCAGCCTGCCCAGGCCCTAGAGTGCTCTGCTCTCCCTTCCAGAGTCAGTTTAAATTCAGTTGAAATGCCGTGCTCTCTGGGAGGCTGAGGTGTGCCTAATGTCCCTGCAAGGCGCCTCCATCCCAATCCCTTGGACCTGCGACTGTGTTACTTACATGTCAAGGGCAAAATTAAGGCTGCAGGGAGAGTTAAGGTTGCTAGCCCACTGACCTTAAAAGAGGGAGGCGATCCAGGATTCTCCAAGTGGGACTCAGTGTCATCCCAGGGGTCCTTATAAACGTGAATGAGGCAAGCAGGAGAGGAGGCTGAGCAGGATCCGCCCCCCTGCCTATGCTGGCTTCGAAGATGGAGGAGGGGCCGCGAGCCAAGGGGCCCATGTGGCCTCCAGAAGCTGGCAACAGCCAGAGAACAGATTCTCCCCTGGAGCCTCCAGAAGGAACTCGGCCCTGCCAAGCCCTCAGTTTTCTCCTGGGGAGACCCATCTCAGAGCTGGCCTCTGGACTCTAAGGCACTGTAGCCTCCATGTCAGGGGTAATCTGTTGTAGCGGCGAGGGGAACCCGGGACAAAAGTCTTCTCCCCCAGGATAAGGAAGGCAATCCCTCTGTGGGCTCCACAGAGTTCAGAGCAGGTCTCTGGATGCTGCTATTTTGACGGGACATTCTGTAACGGCTGAAAGAACAAGCCGATAAACTCACAGCTTTTCAAACATGTCCAGGTAGAGTAAGCCCAGTCCCAGCCTTCACCCCTCCCTTGGCCTCGCTCTGTCCTTGATCCGCACACATCTCAGGGCCGTGCTAAAGAGTGATAGGGCCGGCTTCCTCCCTGAGGAGGGAGCTCTGGGCGGGGGCTCCAGAGCTGGGGTGGGGGTCCTGGAGCGGACCGCTTGCATCACCTGGTGAACGAACAGCTGTGTGGCCAGGGTGTCCTGCTTGGAGCACAGCCCTCTGGGGGCACCAGTGGCACCATCTGGAACCGTTTGTCTTGTTGTCTCTCTGGGTGCAAGGCGGGTGGCTGATTGATCGCTGAGTGCCCAGAGCCAGAGCCGACACACAGCAGGGGCTCAGGGAATGTATGCACCAATCAGTCAATCAACAAATCAATCAGTCAGTCAATACACATTTAGCAAAACCAAAAGATGGTTTCAGAAGAACGTCCAAGTCTGCAGCATCACATTCTCCTTATGGAGGACCACTTCCGAGCTGGCCTCTCTCTCACCTGGGCCAGGCTCTCTGAAATGCATCGCCATTTCATACCTGCCCCCTCTCCCGGCTTCTGGACCAGCCTCCCCTGTCCCCTGAACCCAGGCACCCCAACAGGTGAGCCCTCACCTGCCCCCTGCACCCTGGGCAGACCCACAGCATGACCACTTCAGGACTCTCACCTACTCCTGGTCCTCCACGTCCCCAGCATCCAGCTCCAGAGAAGGCCCTGCGCAGGTTCCCCAGCAGCGTTCTCCTAGGCAGGGAGGGCCCTAGGCCCAAGCCAGCGCTCTGCTGATGGGCTCCGGCAAGGCTGTGGTTTTGATGCTATTATATTTGCATTATCCATCCTCATTTCCTCTTAACTTTCCCCCCATTTGCTGTTTTGCTGAATTAATGAAAAGAGTGGATACCTTGTGCCCCCTTCTCCCTGGACGCTGAGTGTGGTATGATGAGATTCTGTTAACATGGGTCTGTCCTCGGAGCCAGGCTAGAGCCTGGCGGGGGGGACACTGTATCCCCAGGAGTCCATGGTGGGGACGGGAAGTAGGATTCAGGGGCCCAGGATGCTGGGTCTCCCCACGTGGATGAGTGGCCCGCCCTGAGTGGAGAGGAGGTAGGGGTGTCAGTGGTCACAAGAGTGACCAGGCTTTGCTCTCTCACGTGGCAAGACGGGCCACTTTGTGTCTGGGGCCAAGAGACAGCTGCACAGACTCTGGAACCGAGTGTCCTGAGCTCCCTGAAAACCCCATTGCTTGCAATCAAAGTCAGATCAGTAATTGCAAAAAACGGAGCCTGGCTTGTTCCCGGCTACCCTTCCCCACTGTCTCTGGGGCGCTCAAGCTGACGGCCTCTGCCCAGTAGCAGGGAGGAGTGTCGGTGATGACTGGACTAGGAGTGCAAGCCCAGCCTCATTCATTCATGCTGGAGACGGGGCCTTCCTGCCTCTCCCCCTCCCTGCCGCAGTCAGTCTTGGATCATTCACTTCCAGGCCCAAGCAGCGGCCCCCAAACGGGACAGTGATGTCACTTCCCTCCCCCTTGTCCCAGCCTCCAGCCCCTGACATGAACAGGTCCTCAAAGGACTCTCCAGGGAGGCCTGACAGACGGAGGTGGTGAGGGGCGAGACACAGGAATTCTTCCCAAGGAGCCAAGGAACTTTCTGGCACTGGCGATTCTCACAGGGTAGCCGGAGCTCGTAGCCAGCAGGCCGGCATGACTCTGACTAACGGGTGTGGACGGTCCAGGAGGACCAGTCATCATCAGAACAGGCTGTTTGCCCGTCAGGGAGAGGGTGAAAGTGTCCCCTAAAGGCTGCACGAAGCTTATCCAGAAGCTTCTACCGGAAGCAGCACACAGCGGGTCTGATGGAGAAGGTGGGGAGAGGGCCAGGGCCAATGGCAGGGAAAAGCAAACCCAAACCCACACCAAGTCTTGTTTTTGATTTACCTGCGCGATTCCTGGGCTGAAAATTGCACAACCGAATTCCATCCATATACGGTGTAACAGGTTCCCTCACAGACGTATCGGTGGTAAACACACTGGAGCCCTGCTCTCCCAATTACAGCGAAGTTCATCGGCGTGTCACAAGGAGAGAAAGTAGCCTTGGCCACTGCAGTTAATTTTTACCAGGGCACTTTTGGTAAACAGGGGACTTAGCAGAGTTTTATTTTTCTTTCCAGACCAGCAGCCTCAATATGTTTGTAGTATAACAAATAAAAGCGTTTTCTTGGAACCTCCAGGAAATTAATGGCTCATTTTTCCTGGCAGGCTGATGTGAGGGTACTCAATTACCTTACGCTGATTAAAGACAAGCGTTACTGCCTCTGGGCAAAGAGGAAAAGAAGAGAAAAAACGAAGCCCATTAGCAAAAGGGGGCAGTGATGTAAGTGATGCAGACAAGTTGGATCTGCTTTTCCACTCGCCTGTTGTTTCCAGATGCCACAAAATGGGATCGGATGGAGCCGAGGCCACATCTCGCCATGAGGCTGCCTTGGGAGGGTTCTTGCAGGCAGATAAAAAGCAATCATTATTTACTAAGGACCCAAGATGCATTCCACGCTTTCATCCTTTTGCCCATTTTAAAAATGCCCCGTAAAGAAGGTGGTAGGTATGGACATCGTTTTGCAGCTCCAGGAGCAGATTGGGAGAGCCAGTTTCCCCTCCCATGGAGACCAGGAGGAGACGGGGCACTCAGGCTTGCCTGGGTGTGAACCACAGCTGGGAAAACTTTGTGCTCGGTGCAGCTCAGCAGCACCCAGGCAGGGGCTGACTTATTAGGTCCCCAGAGGTCTGCAGACGTAGGAGTAGATTCACGGTGGGATCGTGTCCAGGGGGATCATTAGTCACATATCTCCTGCCCATGCCCCTGGCAAAGAAGACTGTGCACACAGCTGGAGATGCCATGTGTAGCCCCCCAGCCCCACCCAAGGGAAGAGGAGAGGGTCCCCAGCCGCCTTCTAAGCCCGGCTCTTCCTCTCAGCAGCTCTGCCACATGGCATAAATCTCCCGGTGCCCCAGTGCAATGAAGGGTTGCCCTGCATAATTCCTGAGGTCCCTTCGCCTTTACATCCTATGATTCTATTAACTCCGAGAGTGGGTTTTAAATGCTAAATGGAGTACATGAAGGCTGAATATTTCTCGAGATTTAAAATGTCTCTCTGCTAATTGAAACTAATTCTCCAAACTGCACATGAAAAGCCCCAGGCTGATTTTTCTATTTGATGGACCCTGACAAAGCAGCGCGCAAGACACAGCGGCCCCAGCCGCGCTCCAGCTCCATGCGCCCCCATGTTCCTGCAGCCCCGCTTGCTTCCCCGAGCGCCCTCCCCTCGCTCGGGTCCCCTCTCCTCCTCCTCCTCTTCCTCCTCCTCCTCCTTCTGCTCCAGCTTGGCAGGCTAATGGCCGTCATCATTATGATGAACGTTTAACAATGACGGGCGCTGCTCTCAACAGAACGCATTTCTTCCTCGGGAGAAGGGACATTTAAATCCTGCTGCCTGGCTAAGTGGGAGAGGGAATAGCAGGGCCCCAAAGCCGTGCAAGGAGGAGGCTCCCGGCAGCTCGAGGTAGCAGCGGGAGCTTCGAATCAGCGGGGGTAGGAGGGGGTCCGGGTGGTTGGCAGGCAGAGAACAACAAAAGTTTCGGGGTTCTGTGCTCGCCCTTCTGAAAGTGGTCCCTCCCACCTTAGCCGGTTTTGAGTTTCCAGTCTTTTAAGTACGCAAGCAACAAAAGTCCACGAAACAGTATTTACCGGTGCTTTATGTGATGCATTTTTTCTTACTGTGTTGAAATACACCTAACATGAAATTTACCATCTTGGCCATTTTTCAGTGGCATTTTTCAGTGGCATTTTTCAGTGGCATTTTTCAGTGGCATTTTTCAGTGGCATTCTTCAGTGGCATTCTTCAGTGGCATTCTTCAGTGGCATTCTTCAGTGGCATTTTTCAGTGGCATTTTTCAGTGGCATTAAGTACATCCACCCCGTTGTGCTACCATCACCACCATCCATCTCCAGAACTTTCTCATCATCCCAAATAGCAGCCCTATCCCCATTAAACACGAACTCTCTGATCTTCCCACCAGGGGCCCAGGGCATGTGATGCACGTCTACGTTTCTGAATCTCTTCAGGCCCGTTCCATTAAACACATGCTGGTCAGAACTCAGTAGCAATCTACATTTAGAAAACTGTACAGCCCTCATTCCAGTTGGGAAAACTGAGGCACAGAGAGAGGAGACAGCCTATCCCAACTGACAGAGCGCCGGGGGCCATCAGGGATGCAAGTCAAGCCATCAGATGCTAGTCCTGACTGTCATTTGACTTTCACTGCACTTTACATATGGCCAAGATGGGTTTGTCCGTTCCTTTCTTTTATAGGAAATTAAAGGGACATACAAGGCATAACAAACACTAGTGTGCCCACCACCCAGAACTGATGAATGGTAATACTGTGTCACAACTGTTTGACATTTGTATAAAAGGAACAGAATATTAGACAATGCTGCCTTCTTGTCCCTACTCCCGGGGCACTGTTTCCCCATAGGTAACCTGAATTTCACCCTTCAGAATTGGGTGTGTTTTTCCAGTGCGCTGTTTATACCTACAGAATGAGATATATGTGAATAATTTGTAGTGTAGTTTGAAGTGTGTTTTCAAACATTTTCATGAATGATATTGCAAAGGAAGCTTGCTTTTTCCTCAACGTTATGTTTTTGAGATGGAACTGGGTTGATATCAGTGTGTGTGTGTGTGTGCGTGTGTGTGTGTATACTTAGGTTGTTTCCAATTTATTTTCCTATTACAAACAATGCTGCAATTATGCACAGGCTTCTCTAGGTAATAGATTTAGAAGGGGAATTGCTGAGTCTTTGCAAACATGCATTTCCAATTCCAATTTCACTTTGGATATTGACAAATTGCTTTCTAAAGTGGCTGAATTAATTTCCACTCCTACCAGCAGAGTGTGAGAATTCTTTTTTTGCCTTATATTCACTAACTCTTGATACTGTCAGTCTTTCAAAGTTTTTGTCAATCTGATTAGTATGAAATGTCCTCTTGTTTGTTTTAAATCATATTCATCCGATTCTTAGGAAGGCTAAGCTTATGGGCATTAATAATTTTTATTTTCTCCTGTAAATTGTTTATTCTATCAATGAAACAGAATAGAGAACCCAGAAAGACCCACATAAATAATGTTAAATGATCTTTGACAAAGAAGCAAAGGTGATACAATGGACTAAAGACAGTTTCTTCAGGAAATGGTGTTGGAACAGCTGGACATCTACAAGCAAAATAATCCATCTGGACACAGACCTTACATACTTCATAAAATTTAACTCAAAATGGGTCATAGACCTAAATGTAAAAACAAAATTATAAAACTCCTAGAAGATACCACAGGAGAAGACCTCGGTGACCTTGGTTAGAGCGATGACTTTTAGATACAACACCAAAAGCACAATCCTTGAAAGAAATCATTGATGAGCTGGACTTGATTAAAATTAAAAACTTCTGCTCTGCTAAAGACAATGTCAAGAGAAGGAGAAAATAGTTCTCCGACTTGGAGAAAATATTTGCAAAACATGTATCTGATAAAGGGTTTGTATCCAAAATAAAAAAGAATTCTTAAAACCTAACGAAAAGAAGGCAAACAGTGTAATTAAAGGATGGGTCAAAGACCTTAACAGACATATAAGTGTCAAATACATATGTGAAAAGATGCTCCACATCAAATGCCATCAGGGAAATGAGATACCACTACACACTTATTAGAATGGCCAAAATCCAGAACACTGACAACACCAAATACTGGTTGAGGATGTGGAGCAACAAGAACTTTCATTCACTGCTGATGAAATTGCAAAATGGCTCAGTCACTCTGGAAGACAGTTGGAAGCTTCTTACAAAATTAAATATACTTTTACCATATGATCCAGGAATCACACTTCTTGGTACTTACCCAAAGGAGTTAAAAATTTATATCTACACAAAGACCTGCACACAGAAGTTTATAGCAGTTTGATTCATAATTCCAAAACTCTGAAGCAACCAACATGTCCTTTAGTAGGTGAATGGGTAAATAACCTGGGTACATCCAGACAATGAAATATTATTCTGTGCTATATAAAAATGGGCTAATAAGCCATGAAGAGACGCTGAAGAAACTTACATGCATATTACCAAGGGAGAAAAGCCAATCTGGAAAGGCTACATCCTGTAGGATTCCAACTCTATGACATTCTGGAAAAGGCAAAACTCTGGATAAAATATCAGTGGTTCTAGGGGTTGGGGCAGGAGGGATGACTAGAAGGAACACAGAGGATTTTTAGACAGTGGAAATACTCTTTATGATACTATAACAGTGGATTCATGTCATTATACATCCGTCTCAACCCATCGATTATACATCAAGAGTGAACCCTGTGATATACTATGGACTTTGGGTGATCATGATGTGTCAGTGCAGGTTCATCAATTATAATAAATATTCCACTCTGGTGGGTGATGTTGATAATGGAAGATGCTATGCATGTGTGAGAGCAGAGGGCATTTGAAAAATCTCTGTACCTTCCTCTTAATTTTGCTGTGAACCTAAAACATCTCTAAAAAAACAAAGTTAAAAAAAAGATCACTGACAGCTTAAAGCAAGATTGATAATACTTTGTGGAGTCTCTAACACGTGTAGAAATGATATGTAGGACAGTGATAACACAAAATAACACATGAGGGGGAAATAGAAACATACAGTTTATATTTTTTACTGAATACATTCTTTTAAGAGAGACTGCAATAAATTAATTGTGCATATCCTAAATTCTAGATGAACCTTAAAAAAAATAAAGAGGTACCTCTAGTAAGCCTATAGGTGAGATAAAAGGAGATGCTAAAATTACTCAACCCAAAAGAATGCAGAACGATGGGAAAAGGAACAAAGAATATACAGGATGGCAACAGATAGCAATATTATATAATTAAATTTAAAACGTAAATGGTCTAAATGCACTGATTCAAAGCAAAGATTGTCAGACTGGATAAAAAAGCAAGACTTGAGACTTCCAATTTCAGCTCTGACATGTAAGTGCTTGCAAGTAATCACTCCCATCCTTACTAAAAAAAAAAAGAAAAGAAAAAGGAACAAAGTGAAAATCAATGTCTTTTGTTGGATCCATCATCCATCAGAGAATTGAGGTCACAGGGCAAACTACCACCGAAAATGGGGGGAGAGAGGAGACACTGTCACAGCTGCGATCCCCTCTCCTGAGGAGCAGAAGCCACTGGAGCCAGAAACTGGTAGGAATACTTACGTGGTAATTGTGACAAATTGCCGGAGATTAAGTGTGGACAAGCATAAGAATGGGAAATGGGAGGGGGAGGCACAATTGACTGGATTTTTATCTCCAGTCCCACCAGGTTCTCACCTCAAAGAGCCAAGAAAAATTCCGTCTTGTCTCAGGCTGGGAGAGGGGAAAATGAACCCTTTGAAATACTCTCAAGGCATCTCCATAACAAAGGTCTACTCAGCAGGAGAAATGACCTTATCAGGACTGTGTCGCTGGTAGGATGAAGGGCAATAGCCCCCTCTAGCCTTCCTGTCTCACTTAAGTCGGGGAGAAGGGGAGAAAACCAAGAAACATAGGTGAAGGTCACAGGCCAAGGACACAGGTCCACTAAGATTTAATCGTGAGATCACAGAATGCTCTCCCTCCTCCACGCCTTACTACCACATCAACAGGCTCCAGTATCACGCCAGTGAGCTACAGCCTAAAGAGCTACAAGGCACAAACTATATTTAGGAAGCAGTTCTTAGCAAAAACCAAAGACCACATGAAAAATAGAAAGAAGGAAGCTAGAGGAATTTGAAGCCTTTGGAACTTACATCTACAACAAACAACACAGCTCCACTTCGGGCCATAAAACCTCACCCTAAAACCCTATTCACCTCAGTTATTGTTACCAGATATATCAGGTTGGGGTTTCAACAAATTATAAGGCATTCTAAGAGGAAAGAAAAAATAAGACCGAACTATATGCTGTCTGCAAGAAAACCAGTTTAAGTACAAAGACACCAAGGATGGAAAAAGAGGTATCCAGCAAACACTAATAATAAGAAAACTGGTCCATGTCAATAAAAGACACAGTAGACTTCAGAACAAGGAGTATCCCTAGAGGAAAGAGGGACATCCTGTAACGATAAAATGCTCCATTCACCAATATGACACAACAAAACAAAACATGTACACTTCTAATAACACAGCATCAAAATAAGTGAGCAAAACACTGAGGAAGCTGAAAGGAGACATGAAAATGCACAATTATTTTATATTTCCATATTTCTCTCTCAGTAATCAAGAGGAAAAGTACACAGAAAATCACTAAGTAGCTAGGATAAGAATCACACTGGGCTTATCCTCAGAAACTGTAGGAGCAAGAAGACAGTGAAGTAAAATCTTTAAAGTGTAGAAAGGAAGAAATCCACCAGTCTAGAATTCTGTATCCAGTGAAGTTATCCTTCAAAAGTGAAGTAGAAATACCTTCTCAAACAAAAATTGAGAGAATCTGTTGCTAACAGACTTGTCCTGAAAAGAAATGTAAAAAGAAGTTCTTCACAAAAGGAAAAGGATGTAGATCAGAAACTTGAATCTACAAAAAAAGAAAGAACATAAGAAAGGGAATAAAGCAAGGTAAAGTAAAAATACTTTTATTATCTTAATTGAACTAACAAATTACAGTTTGTTCAAAATGATAATAGCAACAATGTATTCAGTGATTATACTTATGAAAAAGTGAGATGAATGGCAGCAATATTATGGGAAAGGATACCACAATTGAGAATTCTCTTCTACAAAGTACCTGCACTCTCCCATAAACAGTATTGTGTTATCTCGAAAGTGGACTTGGGTTAGTTGCCAATGCATATTGTAAACTCTGGGATAGTCACTAAAAAAAGTAAAAGAGAAAGAAATAAATATGCTAAGAGGGAAGAAAATGGAATCATACTGAAATGCTCAGTTAAAACCATAGAATTCAGAAAAAGACTGGATGATAAAAAATACAAAGCAAGGGTGACGAGTAGAAAACAGGAACAGACATGATAGATATTAATCCAGCTGCTTTGGTCTACAGGTTTGTGTCCCCCTAAAATTCATATGTTGAAATCCTTCCTAAGCCTCAGAGATGATGGTATTAGGATATGGGTCTTTGGGGGTGCTCAGATCATGAGGATGGAGCCCCATAAGTGGGATTAGTGCTCTTATGAAACAGGCTCCAGAGGGATCTTTAGCCCCTTTCATCATGCATGGGAATAGTGATAAGGAGCTGGCTATGAACCAGGAAGAGAGGCCTCACCAGAACCCAAACAGGTTGACACCCTGATCTCAGACTCCCAGCCTCCAGAACTGAAAGCAATATATCTCTGTTGTTTATAAATCACCCAGTCTGGTATTTTGTTACAGCAGTCCATACCGACAAAAAGCTCTATCAAAAATCACTTTAAACATCGATGGTCTAAATGCAATTAGACCAATTAAAAGACAGCGAGTGGTAGAGTGGATAAACACAAGTCCCACTATAAACTGTCTACAAGGAACACACTTTAAATATAAAGGCTCAGATTAAAAGTGAAGGGATGGAGAAAGTTGTACAATGCTAACACATCAAAGGAAAGCCAAAGGAACTATACTGGTTTCAGACACAGCAGACTTCAGAGCAAGGAAATGATCGGAGATTTTTAAAAAGGGGCATTGGATGATGACAACGAGGTCAATTCTCCAAGAATATGTAGCAATTCTTGACGTGTATGCACTTAGAAAACAGAGTGTCAAAATATATAGAGCAAAATCTGCCAGAACTACAAGAAGAAATGGATTAATCCACGATTAAGTTGGAGACTTTAACACCATTCTACCAGTAACGGACAGATGCAGCAGGCAGAAAATCAGCAAGGACATAATTGAACTAAAATAGCATCATCAACCAACTGGATCTAATTGAAATCTACAGAATACTTCATCCCATATTCTTTTCATGGGATATTCACCAATGTTCAAATAGACCAAACTCCATGTCATAAAACATACCTCAGCAAGTTTAAGAGAATAGAAATAATAACATATGCTCTCAGACCACAGTGGGATTAAACAAAAAACCAATAACAGAAAGACACTGGAAAACCCCCCAAATACCTGGAGATTAAACAACACACTTCTGAATAACACGTAGGTCGAAGAAGAAGTCTCAAGAGATATTAATAAATATTTTGAACTAAATGAAAATGAAAATACAACAGCAAAATTGTGGGATGCAGCAAAATCAGTGACTACAGGGAACTTTTTATTATTGAATGTATATATTAGAAAAGAAGATCTAAAAAGAGTAACCTCAGTTTTCACCTTAAAAACTATTAAAAGAACAAGTCACGTCCAAAGTAAGCAGTGGAAAAGAAATAATAAAAACTAGGGCAGAAATCAGTAAAATTGAAAACAGGAAATCAGTAGAGAAAATCAACAAAACCAAAATCTACTTCTTTGAAAAGATCAGTAAAATTGATTAAACTCTAGCTAACCTAATTAAGAAAAAGAAAGAAGATACAAATTACTAACATCAGAAATGAAATAGAGGCAGGCCATCACTATTGATTCCATGAACATTAAAGGGATAATAAATAGTATGAAAAACTCTATTCCCACAAATTTGATCACCTAGATGAAACAGACAACTCCTTGAATATACATTTTACCAAAACTCATACAGGAAGCAATAGATAAACTCAGTAGACTTGTATCTACGAAAGAAATGGCATCAGTAAATAATAATCTTCAAAACAGCAAGTGCCAGGTCCAGATGAGTTCACTGATGAATTCTACCAAACAATTAAGGAAGAAATTATACCAGTTCTCTACTATGTCTTCCAGAAAACAGAAACAGAAGGAATACTTCCTAACTTCCCAATTCTATGAGACCAGTATCACCCTGATACAAAAACCAAAGACATTATTACCAAAAAAAAAAAAAGAAAAAGAAAAAGAAAACTACAGACCAATATAAATCATGAATATAGATGGGAAAATCCTCAATAAAATGTTAGCAAATCAAATCCAACAATGTTTAAAAAGATTGATACAGCATGACCAACTGGGATTTATTCCAGAATGCAATACTGGTTCAGTGTTTGAAAATCAATTAATGTAATTCCATTCCATCAACAGGCTAAAGAAGACAAATCTTATGATTATATCAGTAGATGCAGAAAAACCATTGGGAAAAAATCCAACACCCATTCATGATAAAAATTCTCAGTGAGCTAGGAATAGAAGGGAACTTCTTTAACTTGATAAAGAACAAGCACCAAAAATGAAGAGCTAACATCATATTTACTGGTGGGAAACTAGAAGTTTTCCTGCTAAGATGAAGCACAAGGCAAAGATATCTCCTCTCACCACTCCCTTTCAACATCGAAATAGGAGTCCTAGCAAATATAATAAGACAGGAAAAGGAAATAAAAGACTTATAGAGTAGGAAGGAAGAAATAAAACTTTGTTTCAAGGTGACATGATTGTCTATGTAAAAAGTCTGAAGGAATCAACAAAAGCTTTTTGGAACTAACAAACAGCTACAGCAAGTCTACGGGATACAAAATTAATATACAAAAATTATTGCTTTCTTGTATATCAGCAATGAACAATTGGAATTTGATATTAAAAACCCAATACCATTTACATGAGCACCAAAAAAAAAAAAAAAGAGGAATAATTGGGTATAAATCTAACAAAATATTTTGAAGATCTATATGAGGAAAGCAGCAAAACTCTAATGAAAGAAATAAAAGATCCAAATAAATGGAGAACTATTGCATGTTCATGGAAAAGAAGACAATATTGTTAAATTGTCAATTCTTTACAACTTGATCTATAGATGCATTGCAATTCCCAGCAAGTTATTTTGTGAATACTGACAATTTAATTCTAAAGTTTATATGTAGAGGCAAAAGGCTCAGACTAGCCAACTCAATATTTAAGGAGAACAAAGCTAGAGGACTTCAAAACCTATTATAAAGCTACAGTACTCAAGACAGTATGGCATGGTGAAAACAGACAAACAGATCAATGCAACAGAATAGAGAGCCCAGAAATAGACCCCACAAATGCAGTTCACTGATTTTTGACAAAGGAGCAAAATTAATTCAATGGAGAAAAATTGTCTTTTCAACAAACGGTGCTAGAACAACTGGGCACCCTCATTCAAACAAATAAATCTACATACAGACTCAGATCCTTCACAAAAAATAACTCAAGATGAATCACAGACTGAAATGTAAGCCACAAAATTATAAGAATTCCAGAAGATATCACAGGAGATAATACAAGTATCTTTGGGTAAGGTGATGACCTTTTAGATATAATACCAGAAGCACAAAGCCATGAAAGAAAAAAAACCCGAAGTTGGACTTAACTAAAATTAGAAACTCCTGGTCTGTGAGAGACACCATTAAGAGGTAAAAAGATGAGCTACAGATTGGGAGAAAATATTTGGAAAATGGATATCTAATAAAGAACTTGTATCCAAAATATTCAAAGAATTCCTAAAATCAACCATAAGAAAAACAAACAACCCAATTAAAAATGGGCAAAAGATCTGAACAGACACCTCACCAAAGAAAATATACAAAGAAGATATGGATAAACTGTAGTATATCTAGACAATGAAACATTATTCATCAATTTTAAAAAATTAAGAGAGTAAATCCTAAGAGTCCTCATCACAAAAAGAATTTTTCCCGTTATTCTTTTCTTTTAAATTATATCTCTATGAGAAGATGGGTGTTAGCTGAACATACTGTGGTAGTCATTTCCCAATGTAAGTAAATTGAACCATCATGCTGTCTGCCTTGAACTTACTGAGTGACGCATGCCAATTATTTCTCAATAAAACTGGAGAAAAAAAAAAAAGAAATGAGCTATCAAGCCATAAAAAGACACGGCAGAACCGTAAATGAGTATTGCTAAGTGAGAGAAGCCAATCTGGAAAGGCTACGTACTGTATGATTTCAACTATATGACATTCTGGAAAAGGCAAAAATATGGAGACAATAAAAGGATCAGCTGTTGCCGGGGTTTGTGGGGAGGACGGGAGGGAAGAATAGGTGAAGCACAGCATTTCCAGGACTTTGAAACTATTCTGTACGGCACTGTGATGGTGGATACGTGACATTATGCACTTGTCAAGACCCATAGAATGGACAACACCAAGAGTGAACCCTCGTGTAAACTGTGGACTTCGCTTAATCACAACGTAGTGACACTGGCTCATCGGTGGTAACTGACGCACCACACTGATGCAAGATGGAAAATCATAGGGAAACTGTGTGCCAGACAGAGGGAGTATGTGGGAACTCTGTACTTTCCAATCAATTCATCTGTAAATTCAAAACTGCTCTAAAAACATACAGGCTACTAATTGAAGAAAAAAAAAATCTTAAAGGCTTCATCCCCAGCCCAGGGCCTGGCACAGCCTCAGCCCAGCCTGACACCAGCTGTGGGACACGCATGGTGGCCACACAGAGAGAGGGTCCTGCTCTGCACACTGTATGTGACTGTCCCTGAAGGATGGTCCCCACCTGCCCCTGCCCTGGGGGTGTCCAGGGAGTGGTGACAGGTATCGGGCTGGAGGTGGCTGCCCCAACCTGGTTCTCCCTGGGCTCCACCCCCTGGCACGCTCCCCCTTTACACCTCCTCCTCTCCAGGCTGGCTTCTCTCTTCTAGAAAAACATGCTTCCACATCTCTGTGGTTCTTCCTTTGTTGTTCCTGCTGTCAATATCTTCCTGCTTCTCCATCGGAGGCCTGCAGAAAGGACTCTGGG
>NC_138377.1:3040108-3063154 GCF_054177405.1 Leptonychotes weddellii | reverse complement strand
GTCTGTAGATCGGGAGGGTGAGAAGTCTTACCCTGTCCTCTACCACCTGCACATCTGCCCCCTCTCCCCACCGCCCGGGTGGCCGAAGCATAGGAGGCGGTCTCACATCGGCACCAGGGTATCTTTAATCACGTCCGTGTGCGAGCGTGCACATCCTTGTGTGAAGGCATGTTGTCTGTGCCCACAGTGTGTACCCTTTTATGTCCCAGAGTGTCCACAGGAAGGACATGTGAGGGTCAAAGTGCCCCGTGGTGTCTCTCCTTTGACCCTGGGTGCACCTGTCCATGGGTCTGTCTGTGAGTGGCCTCCTGAGCTTGGTCTCAGCTCTATTCTTGTGGCTTTTTAAACTTTAAGACAGGCTAATTTTATAAATGGATGAAAGATTTTAACAGACCATTAACAAAAGAAGATATGTACGTGGCTTATAAGCATGTGAAAAGACACTCGACATCATGAGTCCTAGGTGAAATGCAAGTAAAAACCCCCATGTGCCGCCACTACATACTGCCATGTGTTGGCAAGGATGTGGACAAGTGAGAACCATCAAAACCAAACCAAACCAAACCAAAACAAACCAAAACATGTCCATGCTGCTGCACATGTAAAATGGTATAAGCAGTTCAGAAAGCAGTTTCATCATCTGTTCAAAGTTAAATACACACTTATCTTACGACCTAGAAATTCCATGTACCCAAGAGAAAGGGAAATATATGTCCACAAAATAACTTAGACACAATTATTTGAAGCGTATTCATTCACAATAGCCCAAAACGCAAAACAACCCAAATGTCCATTCACTGGTGGACAGACAAATTCTAGCATGTCCATGCCTGGAATACACTTAGCCATAAAATGAAAACTAGTGATACAGCGACAGGGGTAAAAACCAGAAATATTATGCTCAATGTAGTAAGCCAACCTGAGAGTCTATAACATACGATTCCATCTGTTCACAAAAAGCAGTGAGTGGCTGTCATGGCAAGAGGCAGAGGGGACACAAGAGACCTATGGAGGGAAAATGTTCTGTCTTGATCGTGGTGGCGGTGGCTACCACAGGTCACATTCGTCAAACCTCATGTAACTGTAACCTTAATATCATTGATTAATAAAAAATTTCAGACACATATACAATAGGTGGTTTACTTTTAGAAGGGATAGGGCATCTCCAAAATGAGTTAATAATATACTTTTGGAATAACTCCAAAATGAGTTCTGTTCCTTGATGTTCACGAATAATTATGCTTGCAATTAGACCCTTCACTACGGCATTTACTGCAAGAAAGCCAAATTAGAGGGGCAACCAAAAGCATAAAAATTACACAAGTTGATCATGAAAGGTAACCAATGAATGACAAATACCTGACTGCATTGTTTGTAGCCGTGCCCCCAGCCAGTTTACGCTGCCATTGAGCAACGTCACTGGGTGAACACATTCGAAACTCAAAGTCCCAATCTCCCTCCCTCTGTCGCCAACGGGATGTGTAGGCTCAGGCCAGTGAGTTAACACTGGCTCACCAGATTCGTGGTCTCCTGGGTCTGAAAGACACAGTGCTATTCTTAAAGATAAGGATGAAACTAGCAGGTGCCATGATGTGGTCATTGTTGATTTCATTTATGACCATTAATAGGAGGGATGCGGATCAAATAAGCAAGAGGTCTGCTTAAAGGAGCTTCTCCCAGTTTTCCTTCAGCTGAGAATGTCTCTATTTCATGTTCATTCCTAAAGGATACTTTCAGTGGATGTGGAATTCTATGCTCCTTCAGCAACTTAAGGATGTCCCAGTGCCCCAGACCGTGGTTTCTGTGAGAGCAGTCTGCGGTCACAGAGCTGCAGTTCCCACCGGGGCCAACCAAGAGCCACAAACAGGAGGGGAGGATTTCCATCACTCCAACCGTGCCATCCCTCGGCCCAGAAACAGAGGGCTTCCCTTAGGACTTTTCCTGATCACACTTGGTGTGTAGTTCCAAGTTTCCAGCTGTCTCTGAGTCGAAAGGAGGACAGGCTGAAACTCAAAGAAGAAGGTTGCGGGGGGCACTCACGGATGGTGGGGGGCGCTTTCCGCAATCAGCCTGCTGCCATTTCTGTGAGCAGATGCTCCACACATCTTTCCAGGCTTTAATGTCTGCTGGTGGGAGACAGAGTGGCGCGTGCTTACTCCGTCTCGGTCCCAGTTATGTTACCCGGCATGCTGCAAGTTCTGTGAGGGCAGAGACGTCGTCTAGCTTATTAATCTGACTGACCCGAGCTCAGTGTTGTTCATGTAGCCACTCCTCCTCTACAATTCACTGAATAAATCAATAAACAGTGAAGACTAAATTAGGTGATGTTTGTAAAGCAACTGGCCCGGTGTAAAGACGTTCAATATCAGTAAACGATAGTATCTACCTTTGCCTGGAGAGACCTGAAGCTTGTGTGTCTATCTCCAGTATATTCCAACTACTTAACACGGAAGCATTCAAAACAGGGCCAGACGCTCCTACAAGTCACTAACCTGTTGAAGTAAATGAGGCACCTCTCCAAAAATGTTATCCGTAAGCCCCAAGAAAATCTGAGTTTATCCCGTATGCAAATGAGAATTTAAAACATGATTGAAAACACATGGGTGGCGTTTCAAATCGGTGAGGGAAAAGAGAGGTTTTCAATAAATCATATTGAATAGCCATTTAGGGGGAAAAAAACATAGACGTCCTTCTTACTCTCTGTTTCCAAGTAAAGCCTGGATTGGTCTGAATAGACGAAATAAAGCCACAAACGTACTAGGAAAAAACATAACTAAATAGTAGACCTATTATGAGAAAGAACTTTCTAAATAAAATACAAAATCTAGTACCATAAAGGAAAAACTTAATAACTTTGATTTCATAAAAATGTAAATCATTCCTTGTGGAGGTATCATTATAAAGCCAGAAGGCAAGCAAAAAATGAAAATGTGAATTTATTGTAACAATGTACAGAAAAATATGAGCACTCTTGTGCACACGTGCACACACACAGATACACACAGTATCTAAATTAGAATGCTTCGAAAGAGGACTTCTAGGGGCGCCTGGGTGGCTCAGTCGTTAAGCGTCTGCCTTCGGCTCAGGTCATGATCCCGGGGTCCTGGGATCGAGCCCCGCATCGGGCTCCCTGCTCTGCGGGAAGCCAGCTCCTCCCTCTCCCACTCCCCCTGCTTGTGTTCCCTCTCTCGCTGTGTCTCTCTCTGTCAAATAAATAAAATCTTCAAAAAGAAAAAAAAAAAAGAGGACTTCCTACCCTTCTCTCTTACTTCGGCTGACAGAGGGAGGTATATCTTTTGGAGGGAATCCTCAGGACCTAATAATTTGAATTCTGCCTACGCTGCGGAACACCCCCCTCCCCCGGGGCAGGGTCTAGGTGTCGCACAACTCCTAGGGGTACATTCACGTCACAGTCTCCCTGCAGTGGTGGCACCAGGGTCTGGCAGTCTGTGGTCAGCGCTCACTGTCCCTGTACTACAACCCAGGCCGCCCCCCCCTCCACAGCTGCTTCCCCGTTACCCAAACCAGTGAGCTGGCGGAAACTAAACAGGGACCAGATTGCAAGGAAGTCTGGAAAATGCAGCTATAAGGAAGACCTTGGAAGGTCAGGGAGAGGGCTGGTCACATCACGTTTCTCTTTTGCCTGATATGATCGGGGACTACACGATCACAGTCTCCAAAGTGGAACCATCTCTCGTTCCTGGGATAAACGTGTCTCCCAACACATCACTGCATTTTCTCCGTTAAAGGTTTTAGTTGGAATTTTTCATAAGTGGGATGGCCAAAAATAATTTTTGTCCTAGTCTTGTCTGGATTTGGCGTCAGAATTATGCAAACTTCATTGGAGGAGCTGGAAATCATCTTTTCCTATTCTGTAGAGCAGTTTATGTAAGTACCTTATAGGAGACACCTATTCCTTAAAAAGTTAGAGCGTGCCTGCTGCGCGGCCTGGGTCTGTTTTCTGTCATCAGTGTTGTGTCGACACGGGAAGTCTCCAGATTACCTGTTCCTGTTCCCTTTTTCCTGTGGGTTATTTTTCTCTTGAGGTTTTTCCTCTCCGGGGAGAGGGGGGGTCCACGTCAGTTCACCCATTCTCAATTATTCCTAAATAATTTTTAATTTGTTTTTAATTTTCTCTTCAACCGAAGTTATCTAGAAAATCATTTTGTAATTTGTAGGCGGATGGATTCTTTTTTCAAGGTGGCAGAAATCTTACTCCCCGGGGTTGACTGCAATTTCCTACTTCTCCCTTGCTTTGGGAAGCCACGTCCTGTTCAGGGTGGCGATATGCCCAGCTCTAGGGCAGAGACCATGTTTGTCTGAAGCCATCCTACAGCTCCTGTTCCTCACCACCCGCTACTCACTTGGCCAGCCTGCTTTCCCAGGGCAGACCCACGACTCCATCCAGCCCCCTTCCTCCCGCTTTGGCTCTAACATTAAATACCTGGAACCACAGCACAGCATAGAGGGTGAGCCCAGACTGTGGGCTGCGCCTGGGCTCAGCTCCCGTTCCATTAATTACTGGCTCTATAACTTTGGACAAGTTACTGAATCGCGCTCTGCCTCAGTTGCCCCACATGTAAAGCGGAATGCCTTATCGATTTATATGATAATTCAATGAGTGAAAATATAGAAGGGGCTCAGAACAGTGGTTGACACAAAGGAAGTCCTACGAAGTGCCAGGATCATTATAATAATTATTGATATTCTAATAATCATTGCCGTCCTCTTGGGACTGTGAGGACAGGGAGCCAACATATAGAGAACACAGAGCAAAAAGAAAGAAAGGGCTTGGATCCTTGATGAAGATGTTGAACAGAGCTCGGAAAACCCACCTCTAGACATTCAGAGAACATTAAATGTCCCTCCTTAGGTCCTCTGCTCATTTTCGTTGAATGCATTCTAACTGATATGCTTGCTTATATTTTTCATTAATTCAAAAACACGTCTCAGGCACTGTTCTAGGCTCTGGGGACACAGCTATGGAACAGCCTCAAAGAAACCCTCTGCTTCTTGGAGCTCACATTCTTTTTATACTAATTTCTGATTGCTTTTCACGGAAGCCAGAGAAAATAGCCCCATGAGCTCTGCTTTGAGGACTCTCTACTGAGATTTTGTTGCTAATACAATTTTTATAATTGAAAAGTGAAAAGAACTTTTGAAAAGAATGCATGTTCTTGTTTGAAAAGAACGCATACAGACAAGTAGAAGACAAGAAAGGTTAAGGTCCAGATTAGTTTTTTTACATACCAATGTCCAGTTGTTCAAACACTGTTTGTTGAACAGATGCCTCTTTCTTCATTGAATTGCGTTTACACCTTTGTCGAAAACAAAATGGCCATATTCGTGGAGGTAAAGTGAAAGGAGGAGAGGGGAGAGAACAGAAAAGCAAACACCGTAGAAATGCCTAAAATGAAAATACCAAATGTCGGCAGAGTCGTGGCACAGACAGACCCGTCATTCCCTGCAGGCTGGGGTGTTGCAGGCACGATCTCTGTGGCCAGATCCATCTTTTCCGGCTGAAGTAAGTCCTCCAATGCTCTCAAGTGTGTTCTCAAGCAGAAACGCTCACAGACATTGGGCAAAAAGCACAAACGAGAACGTTCCTGGCAGGACGATTTGTTGGGCCCCAGGGTAGAGACCACTCACGCATGGCTTGTCGTTGGCCGCATGGACAGCGCTGGGGTACGTCCACACGATGGACCAAGGCGTGCAAACAAGAAGGAACGCTCTCGCACGACGCACCACAAGGTGGCCAAATCTCACCAATGTAAGTGCTAGAACTAAAGAAGGAAGACGTGAGCGGACGTCCGGAATAATTTCGCTCATGTAAAGTACCAGACCAGGCCACGCTCGGCTGCACTGTGAGAAGCGGGGCCGGTGGCTTACCTTGGTGGGAACAGGGGAATCCTGAGGTTATGGGATGCTCTGTCTCCTGACCTGGCTGCCGGTCACACGGGTGTGCCCAGTGTGTGACAATCCATCCATGCACACACGTGCGCTTGTCTGTGTATCACACTTCGAGTAAGAGTTTAGGAAAAGAGGGAGAAAGGGAGAAGCAGTGGTCCTCTGCACCCCTCGTTCTGCACGTGGGGGTGCACTCTGCCCGCCTGCTCCACAACCAGGCACGTGACAGCACAGCCCCCCTCCCCCCACATATCCTAAGCTTCCGGCTCTAGGGGTGTGGAGGATGCTGAGCCACGAAGCCCAGGACAGGACATGCCCTCGGGAACTTCGAGTCTTGAGGAAGGAGGAGGACCCCACGGCTGACACACCCTCCAAGGCACCAGGTCACTGCGTCCACTGGTAATGCCCGGCTCAGGTGGTCCCAGTAACTCTGCCTACAACCCCGTTTCATCCTCATGAGCTGGTCTGTGCCCCGAACACACAGATCTTTCTGACACCGTCATCTTGGGCCATACCGCTAATGCAGCGAGTCGCTAAGGCAGGCTGTGGGCCCCAGAGCGCTTGTTAGGGAACCAGCGAGAAGCGCTCGATGTCCATGCCTGTCTACAGCACCGACATTTTATGCAATTTCCAGAGCATCACAGGGCCCCTGCAAGCTCCTACTGGGAGCGGGAAATCTTCTTTCTTCTTTCTGAGAGTGGAAAATTGCTCGGTCCTCTCAGGGGAGAGCTGCGGGAATTTAAGCTCTTAAAGGCACAGAAATACCCTGTGGCCAGAAGTAGCTTTTTCTACCTCTGCTCCCCATCCGTCTCTGCCTCTCTCTTTCCCCTAGTTTTGGGGGCTCGGAGTGGGGATGTTGGAAAGCCAGGCCTGTATCGCCCGATATTAGGAGCAGAGACTTAGGGAGAGAGAAAACTGCCACTCCCAACCCCTAGACTCCCGCGTAGGTCCCAAGATCACTGTCACCTCGGCTGTGGAGAACAGGAATCACACTCGGGGCATAAGGGGCTGAAGCCACTGACCACTAGTGAACTGTCAAAATCACCTACATATAAAATTTCCTAAAAAGTTGTGCCATATGGCTCTCACTTTTGACTCATGATGTTAAATAATAGTTGTTTTAATACAGATTCCCATTTTTCTACAGAAAAAGATACAGAACGTTGCCGCTAGCCCTGTACCACAGATGAAACACTGACCCACTGCCCGAGGTGAAGGCCAGTCACTGAGCTCATCCTGACATCTCCTGGGCCTCACCGCATCCGTAGTGAGCAGTCCGTTGGGTTGAAACCGCGTTAAGCCCTCAAACCTCCAAATCAAGCTTGCAAAATATTGGCCGTGTCCTGACGCGCTGGCTGCATCATCCACAACCTGAGAGCATGACCGCTGTCCTCATCCGTGGCTTGAAGGGGCTCAGGGGTGTCGGCATGCACACGGACATCCAGGTGCACGTGCTCACATGCACACACCATGCCAGGCGGCTGGGGAGCTGTCGTCTCATGCCAGGGGGGCCTGTTATCCCTACAGGCAGAGATTCCACTCAAATCCAGAGGCACCTGGACCTGACTTCCCCGAGCCAGCCGCCCCTCTGGAGGGCAGCTCCATAATTTCCCAGCCACCCTGCTAAAGCCGAACGAACCTCAGACATCAGTGTACGGGCGGGGTGGGCAACGAGACCAGAGGGGCAAGCAATTTGTCCAAGGCCTCAGAGAAAAGCCCAACAGGGCAAAGATGGGACCTGCACCTGTTCCTGCTCCCCTCCTCTGTTCCAGGGGCCACCTGGGGAGACATGGGGAGAGGAAGTCACGGCGCTCACAGTAAGGTCCCGGCCCCGAAGCTTCCCATCTTCCTCCCCAGGAACCCAGGACAGATTGTGACACGTGAAGGGTTTGCTGGGCAGGGGTTCAGGCGAGAGTCCAAAGTTTAGCCTCTGCCCGCAGGCAGCCCCCAGGGAGGACCCCTCTCGAAGAAACTCAGCCCAAGTGCAGGGGTAGGAACAGATTCCCCAGGGAGCAGCCAGAGCGGATGGCTCCAGGGCAGAGGAGGAGGAACCCGGCAGTGGGGGGCAAGCAAGACTCTGCTCCTGCTGCCAGGACCCCAGACAGCAAATCCACTCCCTTCCTCCCACCAGCTCCAGGGATGTGCAAGTCTCCCCGTCACCTAGCTCACGTGAGCTCAGGGAAACAGAGTGCATGGGGCCCCAGGTTTGACACCCATGCCGGCCTGTTAGGGCCAACGTGACAAAGCGCCACCGAACAGGCCACTTACGTGACAGAAAGGCACCTCCCACAGTTCTGGAGGCTACAGGGCTGAGATCAAGGTGCCGGCGGGTTGGATCCTCCAGGGCTGAGGGAGGATCTGTTTGGGCCTCTCCCCAGCTTCTGGTGTTTGCTGGCGACCTCGGTCATTCTTCAGCTTGGTGGCAGCGTCCCTGTCCCTCCGGCTCTCCACCTTCATCTTCACATGGTGATCTCCCCGTGCGTGTGTGCGTGCATGCGTGCAAACCTCCCCCTACGATAAGGACGCAGTCACCTTGGATTAGGGGCCCGCCCTAGTCCGGTATGACATCATCGTGACCCGTTACATCCACAGCAACCCTGTTCCCGAACAAAGTCACGTTCGGAGGGAGTGGGGTTTCGGACTTCAGCGCATGAATTTGGGGAGGACACAATTCAGCGATAAAAACGCTGAACACAGGTCCGGCTCTCCGCTCGGCCACTTCCCCACCCTGAACACAAGATGTCACAGCATCAGCCGGCAACGTGCCTCCTTCCTCTGAGAGATGGGGAGGGAGCACCTACCTCGCCGGTTTGTCATGAACAACCCATGAGACGGGGGAGCACCTCTTGCGTGCCCTCCACCTCGAGCCCTAGCGTGGGCTCTGGAAGGCAGGAAGGCATCGATGGCATGACCCCCAAGACCAGCAGCGACCCCGGCGCTCAGGCGGGAAGCCGGCACGCAGGTGCTCCCAGCCCACCCCTGCAGTGACTGCAGAAAGCCATTAAGAGCAAACTACATGTGGAACCACCATAAATCGAGGGGCTCAGTTGGCTGTTCTCCTGCAGTTCTGACCCCTGCCCCCCCAAACCCGCGTTTCTCTTTGATGCATTCCTAAAGGAGCTGGGCTCCAGATGTTGTCAAGAAAGAAGGCATTTGCAAGGATGCCTGTGTTCAACTGCCCATGTTGGAGATTTATTTACTTGATTTATTCTTCCTGGATTACGTTATTTACTTGATTTATTCTTGTTCCAGCAAGATTTGAGGGGATATACGGTGAATAAAATCCATTTTGGATAAGTGGATCGGCGCCCCACAATTAGCGGGACAGGGCCAGAATAACTGAAAAACACAAATAATCCCCAATTCCCGTTTGATCTCACAGCTGGCTTCTCAGACCAGATGTACCTCCTTGCATAGGCATGTTATTTTTAAACCGTGAGGCTCAGCGTGTTCAGGTGCTGTGCACGTGATAGTGAGGATGGGGTGCCTGAGGACGGGGTGGGGGGGCTTCCAGGCCAGCCGCACCAAGGGAGCAAAGAATGGGACGGGAGAGAGAGGTGGTGTTAGAGACCCGCCATGCGAAACGCCTTGCCTTTCCTACCAAACCCAAATTGAATCCCCAGACACTCTGTCTCTTCAAAATTGCGACTTAACCTTGGAGCACTGCCTGGGGGGGTCCGAGGTTGGTCGTGTTAGCCATTCACCTCCAGAAAGCCACGTCGAAGCCTGGCTCTTGCCACCTGGTTCTGGTGATCCGTGAATTTGGCCTCTGGTGGCTCCTTTGCCGCATTAAACACAGTGTCACCCACGGTGAGCGAGCTGGCAGGCTCTGCTCCTGCACCACGCCCCAGGGGGCCCCGGCTGGCCCCGGATGATATGCAGTGCCCAGCCAAGCACTCCAGGAGGGGTGCTCTCCATGGCACATGCTGCCCCTCCATGCCAGCCCCTGCGCCCAGTCTGGAACTAGTCACACTTTAACTCCCTGGCGACCCAGAGGAAAGGGGAGAAAAGCGCACACTGAATCTCTATTTGGGGAGGAGCCCGGGCACCATCAATGCCCCTGCCTGCTCTAATGGGCGTTTGCCCAAAGCAAGAGGACAGCCTTGTGGGGTGCATCACGCCATTGTTCCCTGAGCAGGTTCCTACATTGCAGGACCCTTTGGGGTCACCCTGCATGGCAGCCAGTGTTCCCACAGAGCCACCCCCCAAGGCCAGCACATGCTGCTGCAATCCACCCCTACAGGGCCCCAGGCGTTGTCCCTCAAGTCTCTCCGTTGGCATCATCCCTGGCAGCAGCCCGAGGCAGCCCCATGCTGGCCTGTCCATCACTGAGCAGCGAAAGGGAAGGCGGTCCCACCTTGGGCCCTTTTCCTACTGGGAGATTCCCGAGCTCCCCTGTAAACGTGCCCACCTCCTCCCAGAACCTTCTCTGTGAGCCAGTATGGAAAAAGGAGGGTGGCCTTTGAAACACCAGGGGAGCCCCCGAGTCGCCTCCCCCAAGGCAGTGGGGGCCTGGCTAACACTTCAAACTAGAAGAAGTCGGCAAAAACGACAGGAAAAGAACATCTGCTCCATGGGGACCGTCTGTGTCTAAAGGGACACTGAAGAGGTGGGCTGGGCTCTGCCCTGAGGTCACAGCCCCACTGTGAGACTTGTAAGGTGCCCACTGGGTATCGCCCACTCCATCCCGCCCTCCTGCTGGGGAAGCCGAGGGCCTCGTCCTCTAGTACGTGGGGAAGCTGAGATCGACCCAGGTCCGGGGCGCACCTGAGAACTTGCTTCCCTTTGATCTCTGGCAGGGAAGGAAAACGGGACCCGCAAAAGGGGAAGCAGCTTGCAAAGGTCTCAAGGCAAGGGATGGGCTTCTAACCTCGCTTCCGCATCAACGGTTATCTGCCATCAAGCCTTCCGGGCGCCAGCACATTGGGCCGCGGGCTGGGGTGAATCGAGGCTACTTAATACGTCCATCCTGGTCCTGCCTTGTAATTAAGATTCCGGGAATAAAGTAAGGCCGGGGGCTTTCATGGGCGATCTGCCTTCAGATAGTGCAGGTCAGCTTTAGGCACCAGCGCCGTCCTAATGAATGGCTCCCTTTGGGTCTGAAAGAAAAGATGTAATCGGCCCACACAAAGCACGTGCTGTGCAATTACAAGAATCCACATGGATGGGCTGACCTGTGACCTATAAAACAGAATGAAGATTTTCAAATATCACCAGGAGGTAGGGAAAGAGATGGCTGGTCAGCTGCTCCTGCCTTCTCACTCCCCAGGGTGGAAGAAAGAACAAGATCGGGAGACCTAGAAAGAAATGGGGCAGGCTTTGAACAGCCTTGGTACAATTTTTCGGTTGTAGGGTCTTTTGTAGGGGGGGAGACGCTAATGCTCATTTTTGCACTCCATATCCAGATGCGTATGACAAAATAGTTTTTCTTTGCTGCCGGACGCTAGCATGCCGGCAAGTTATTTCTTGCTCAACAAAGCAGAACCTCCAACAGCCATAGGATGTGCTCATTACGTTCTGCCAGAATATTAAAGAGAGTACATTTTGGGGCAGGGGGGTGTCATGGTGAAAAGCACAGCCATACCCACTCCTTACGGGACCTGGATTCCTGAGCTCGGGGCCAACTGTCCATGTTCGGGGCTGAGAACCTACTGAGGGCAAATAAAGATTGCTTATCCATTCTTCTGTCTCCAGACTTGGGGAGCTGTGTCTCATCTCTCGGGGAAGATCCTGACCCATCACATGGCAGCTTAGTCAACTATCAGGGACCCCCAGCAACAGGGAGGTCAGGGAGGGGCCGCAGTTTCTCGTGAAATCTACAGACGCGGCCTTCGCCTCCATGCCACCGCGCCGGGGAAACCTGCAGGGGAGCAGCGAGCTCTTCTTTCCTTCTCTTTTAAAATCAACACCCGTCCCCAGATTTGCTTTTGGCAAACATTGCTTAACTACCGCTGTTCTCTCTGAAGTCACTGGAGAGAGAGAGTTGGATAATGAGCTGGCATGCTCTTTTGAAATGTTTACTGTGTTCCTTAAAGCAAGGGACATGCTGGTTCCTAAACTAATTTGGGGTTGCTAGATCTTTTCTACTCTTTTTGGAGATCTGCGAAGTAAACACATGGACTTAAGTATAATTAAGCTGTATCAGGGAGTCAAATAAACAGTCATGGGTCTTCCTAAAGGGTGAACCGTTGCGGATCTGCAGGTAGAAATTTTTCCTTGATTCTTCCCCCCGCCAGAAAGGAAAAAGGAATGCCTGAGTATTACGATGATACATCCCAGCACACCCCAAAGATTCAGGGATGACAGACCAGGTGGTCTTGCCTTTGGTTCGGCAGGGCCACAGTGCCTGTGGCTCAGAGGATGGACCCCAGCGCCCCGGAAAGCCTCCTACGTGCAAACTCGGTTTTGTAATGGGGCTTATGTTTGAAAATTTTTCTGAGCCTCAGCCTAGAACATTTCATGGTCTTGTTTAAAGAAAAAAATTAAAACTCAGGGCATCCAGTCTTGTGTAATTTCTGAGGACTATAATAAATGTGTCCACGTAAGCCCTAAATTCCCACTTTCAAAATGAAGATCCAGGGTTAGGACGACATTTATATAAATTTCACTTGGTATTTTGGTGGAGTGTTTTTCCCAAGGAGTTCAAAGGCATTTATAGATATTGTGATTAGTGCTTGTGATATCCCGGTGGGGTGGCAAATTCTATTAGCTCAGTTTTACAATTGGGAATAGAAAATCTTGCAGCAGCCAAATGACTTGGCAAAAACCATATGGCATGTCACTGATGGCATTTTGAGAAGGAAACAGGTTTCATCAAAATCTTTGTCCAGTTTGCTTGCAGGATTATTATTTTTTTTAATATTAGGTAACACAAGGTGATTCCCAGGGTCTGTGTTAAATATCACCCCCATTTCCAGCCTGCTGGGGCAGGGTTCACCTGTGCAGAAAGGGGCACCGCGGAGCCCCCCTCCGTCTGTTGGGAAGGACAGACTCCCTGCATCATCCTGGCCATCTGGAGGGCTGGGTCCAGAAAGCAAAGACGGGCGTCCTGAGCAGAGAGCGCCCAGGAGAGGGGACGCAAGAGCCCAGGGAGGGACTCCCCAAGCCCCCTTCCCTCCGCACAACCCCCGGCTCGCAGTGACCTCCTCTACGCGCGGTCCAAACAAGAAGTAGAGAAGGAAGAACAAGAAGAAAGACGTGGGCTTGCTGTACAGGGCAGATGGCGCATTGAGAACAGATGCCAGGGACGAAGACGACACTGCGACTCCTCGTCGGCTGCCACGTCTCCCCTGGGGGAAGGACCTCCAGCGTGCAGAGCAGAGTGAGTAGTGGCCAGAAGTCAGGGGCCAGCCCGCTGCTGCTGGCCAAAGGGTCCTGGGCCCCTAGGCCCTGCGATCCTATTCCAAGGCATGTCCCGACCCTGCACTCACTCGTCCGATGGTCCTATTGGAGGGGACGTGTGAGTGTAGGAAGGTGGGGACACTAGCTGCGGGCCCAGGACGCCCACCCCTGAGGTCCTCCTTCCCTGGTCACAGCCACTCCCTCCACCTCAGCCTCTCGTCCCCGCCTCGGGGTCCCCACGGTCCGGGCCATCTGACAGGAACACCGCTCCCCGCCCTGTACCCACACACACATCCTATTTGCACGCAGTCTCCCCAGCCAAGGCTACCTTCCCGGACCCGCATCTGGGGTCAAGTCCCTCAACCCAGGCCATCCCAGCCCTCGCCTGCAGGTGACCATGGACAACTGAGACCGAGTCATTCATTGCTACTTCGTGCCCGAGCGGCGGGCGTCTCTACCGCAGGAAGGTTACGCCCCATCACGTGGCACGTTTGCTTTCTCCTGTTCACTGCCACTTGCCCAGGGCTAACGCGGCATCCAGAAATATTTAACAAACTCTTAAAGTAAATCGTTCATCAGTTTGGTCCAAAGAAAGGACCACACAGAAGGCAGGGTGGTGGTGGGAGGAAGTCATGGGTTTAGTAGACCCATACATGGAAATACTGAACATTCTCTCAGGTGGTTCTGACTCCTCTCCACGGCCCCAATTTCCCATTTCTAGGACCTCGGTCTTCTGACTCCCAGGGCACGCCATTGGCCCCCACATCTGTCCCACACCTGCTCCCTAAGGGACATAGGTGTCCCTGAACCAGAGATGTCCAGGGCTCAGCCCGCGTTTTCCACGTGGGAATCATGTGCCCTCTTAACATGGCCTTGCAAATCCAGTGAGGTCTCTTCCCTAAAGGGATGCTTCTTCTGTAGGGAGCAGGGAACTGAGTTGCATTTCCCAATATTCAAAAAACATTTTTTTCCCCAGTAAATATTTTCCACAGAACTTTCTGGTCTCTGCTTGTTTGAGAGAGGTCAGTTAGGATTTTTACATTTTAGCTATGCTTCAGGATACACAAGAGATTCCAAATATGAGCTTCTAATGCCTATATTTTATAAAATTAGGACTGCTCATTCAATTATAAGTAAAGGCTCCACCAGCATTCATGGCATTGTTGTAAGCCTTTTTTGTTTTTTTCCTCAAACACAACTCTATGTCTCCCAGTGGGAACATCACAAAAACACCATCAGAAATGAAGGTGCTAGTGCTCTACCCCGCTCCCCGGATGCCTTCTCCAAACACCCAGAGGCCTTTTCTCAAAAGCAGAGAAACTCTCCAAGGAGGAAGTGGTTTGGACATCTGTCATTGCTATGAGAACATGACTACCAGTCCTCATAAGTGGTAGAAATAATTCCAGAAGAATGAAGCAATAGGTAAGTGGGATCTTAAGAGGAGAAGTGGGGGAGAGGAAGGGTGGGAGGCAGGGGCTGGATGGGAGAGAGAGAACAAATAGAAGGAGGGAACAGGGCCATGGATGCATCCCTGACGAGCCGACTCCCCCCCCGGGCAATGCAGAGATGTCTGTCACGGGTGTGCTGGGTGGTGAGATTTGTCACAGAGCTCCTTTTAATTATGTAAAAATGCCCTGAAACTGAAACTAACAGAGTGGGGGCAGCAAGTTTTCCCATCCATGTAATCTTATCTTTTCCAGTTCCCTTCTTTGAACTTCACTATCCTTTAAAAAAAAAAAAAAAATCCACCAACCTAAAGCTATACATGTTACGCATTGCCAAATGGGTCCAAAGATGATCAGTTTCTGAAATTTGAAGGTTTATTTCATTTAAATAATTGTTACATACTTATAACTCACATTTACTTCAAGTGTTTTTAATTTTTTATGATAGATGGCACATCTGTCTTTGCCAATTACCCAGAGGCAGACACAAGTCTGAGAACAGAAGAAGCCATTAACACCGCAGTGAAAGACAAGTGGAAATCTTCTGCGTTTCGACTTCATATTTTCTACGGTGTCAAGCTGTCATTTTCCTACAGGGAGAGGACACAGGGAAACCCGAAACCCGATGAACACATTTTCAGCAGCGGAGATAATCTCATCCTCCTCATTTGCTGAGCTCCCAAGATGAGCAACTATACTTTCTGAGAAATTCCTTTTAACACCTTCACAGATTCTAGAAACCAGCGCTCTCTGCCCAGGCTGAGACAGGCTCCTCTCCCCTCCTCACACGGTAGTCTGTTTTCATATAATCTGTGAGTTTCCGAGCACGGACTGCATCTCCTGCACCCACTGTGCGTGAGGAGACAGGGTCTCCAGGGCCAGGGCCTGGTCGCCACGTACAGGAGGCTCTCCCATCGTCCCACTCATTGCCACAGAGCCAACCTGATTCTCTACTCCTCGCGTTCTCGCTCGTCTCCTGGGGTCTCTCCTTGAATGCTGCGGCCAGAGTGACCTTTGAACCACACAAGTCTGGCCAGGTGGACCCCTACGTAAAAACCTCCTTTAGTGCCTGGAGGAAAGACCAAGATCCTGAGTTTCACGTTGAAGGCCCTGGGAAGCCTAGCCCCGGGAGATGCTCCAGCCCTGTCTGCCACCCCTTTCCCTCCCACCTCCTTTGCTGTGGCCACCCACTGGACAACACAGTCCTCAAAGCTGTTTGCTGTTTCCATTACCATTCCTCCCACCAAGCAACACTAACAGAGTACTCAGGGCTTGCCGGGCACTGTGATGGGTGCCAAAGATGGAGGCGGCCACCAAGAGTTTGCAGTTCACTAAGTTAAAAGTGATGTAGGTTCGGGGCGCCTGGGTGGCTCAGTCGGTTAAGCGACTGCCTTCGGCTCAGGTCATGATCCTGGAGTCCCGGGATCGAGTCCCGCATCGGGCTCCCTGCTCAGCGGGGAGCCTGCTTCTCCCTCTGACCCTCCCCCCTCTCATGAGCTCTCTCTCTCTCATTCTGTCTCAAATAAATAAATAAAATCTTAAAAAAAAAAAAAGTGATGTAGGTGCTGGACTCAGCTCTTTTGCCTGGACCCCGGGAGAGCACCTTGACTGTCATCCTCCCGGCTGCCTAACCGAGAGGCCATTCTTTCATGTTTGCAAAGGAAAGTTTACAGATGGCACATGTGTGGTGCACCTCACACCCATTACGATAGTTACTATTAAAAAAACCGTAAAATAACAGGTGTTGGCAAGGATGTGGAGAAACCGGAACGCCGTGCATTGCTGGTGGGAATTGAAAATGGTGCAACTGCTGTGAAAGAGCCTGGTAGTTCATCAAAAAATTAAACAGAATTACCACATGACCCAGCAATTCCATTCTGGATGTATACCCCAAAGCACTGAAGGCAGGACTCAAATTGATATTAGCACACCATATTCATAGCAGCTTTATTCCCAGTAGATGAAAGATGGAAACAACCCAAATGTCCATCAGTAGATGAGTGGTTAAACAAACTGTGGTATGCCCATACAGCGGAATATTACTCAGCTGACACTTGAAAAGGAGATTCTGACACACAACATGTCCTACAACACGGATGAACCTTGAGGACGTTATGCTGAGTGACATAAGCCAGTCACAGAAAGACAAACATTTTATGATTCCACTTACGTGAGGTAGAGGAGTCAAGTTCATAGAGACAAAAAGTAGGATGTGGGTGTCAGGGGCTGGGGAAGGGGACAATGGGGAGTTAGTGTTTAGTGGAGAAAGAGTTTCAGTTTGGGAAGATGAAAGAAAGTTCTGGAGACGGATGGTGGTGATGGCTACACAACACTGTAAACGTGCTTAACACCATTGAACGGTGCACTTAAAAATGGTTAGAGTGGTAGATTTTATTTTTTTATTTATTATTTTTTATTACTATTTTTTAACGATTTTATTTATTTATTTGCCAGAGAGACAAAGATTGCACAAGCAGGGAGAGTGGCAGACAGAGGAAGAAGCACAGTCCCCGCCGAGCAGGGAGCCCGAAGCAGGGCTCGATCCCAGGACCCTGGATCATGACCTGAGCCGAAGGCAGACGCTTCACCGACTGAGCCACCCAGGCGTCCCAAAGTGGTAGATTTTATATATATTTTACCACAATAAAAAATGCATATGTAGAATTTCTGCTTCTGACCACGACACAGTTACAGGGCCCCGATTTACCCCTCCACATTAAATGACAACCAGACAAAACAACTAAAAAAAAAAAGATAAAAATAATTTTCAGATGTAGGCCAGCAGACAGCACAGGACCGTGATCCTTGCAAGATGGGAACAAATGAGGTCTGCCTTCTGGTCGCCCCAGCTTCCTACATTTCCAGGCCACACGGCAGGAGGGGCAGCCCAAAGAGAGCCTGGGGTTCTCCCTCACATGAGCAGACAGGGCTGAGAGTCCAGGGAGGCCAAGGAGGCTAGAACTTCAGGGCGGCATTCGAGAGAGGAAGGAGCTGCAGAAGAGGAGTGGGTTTCAAGAAGAGACAGATTTAAAGTTCTGCAGAGGGGGCCCCGGGAGACTTCAGCTGAGCACCTGTCAGCACGCACATGTGAGGCCTGGGAAGAGTCACCAGAAAGGATGCAGAATTATCTCTGAAGCTAGAAATAGCTAGTGTGCTCACCAAAGCAGAGAAACCTTGTCATACACAGGGCATCAGGAAGAATACTCAGAAGGATACTACCTCAAGAAAATTAGCCCTATGCTAATGGCCATTCTGGTCTTGTCTAACAAAGCTTAAAAGTAAGGGTCAAAAGGATTGAGCTATTTCCAAGAAACATAACAGCTTCCAAGAACAAAGCTCAAGAGTGTGTAAAGGAATATAAAAATATCCAACATGCAACAAAATAAAATGTATAATCCTCTCTCCAATCAAAAGATTATTAAGACTACAAAGTAACAGGAAAATGTGACTCATAATGGGGGGAGGGAAGCAATCAATAGGAACATACTCAGAAATAACACAGATAATAGAGCTGATAAAAAAGGGTATTAAGTAATTATTGTAACTATATTTTTTCTATGTTAGAAGGGTAGAGGAGAACATAAACATGTTGAAAAGATACGTGGAATAGATCTAAAAGACACAAATTGAATTGGCAGAAATAAAAAAAATGAGGTCTAGGATTACACATTACAGAACAAAAATTTAGTGCACGTGAAGACTAAATAGCAATTGAAGCCATCCAAAAGAAAACAGAGTAAAAAGATGAGAAAAAAACTGAAGAGAATTAGTGAGCACTGGGAAACACTCAAACAGTCTAATATACATTCATTGGAGTCCCTGAAGGAGAGGCAGGTAGGGAAGAAAAATATTTGAAGAAGTAATGGTTGAAATTCTTCCAAATTTGGTGAAAACTATAAACCCAAAAATACAATAAGCTAAATGAACCCCAAGTATGAGAAGTATGAATAAAACTATAGCAAGGTACCTCATAGAACCAGTGATAAAGAGAAAACTTTAAAAGCAGCTGGAGTGGGGAAGAAGGGCATATTATGTTGAGGCCCAATTTCTCATCAAAAACAATGCATGCCAGGAGACAGTACAGCAACATCTGAAAGTTTAAAAGCTGCCAATCTAGAGTTATTCCTCAGAAAAGGAAATACCTTTCAAAAATAAGGGTAAAAAAAGGACTTTTTCAGACATACAAAAGCTAAAGAAATTCTTCACCAGCACACCTCTACTGCAAGAAATGATAAAGTCCTTTGAGCAGAAAACAAATGGTAATGAAAATTTGGCTTTATACCAAAAAAATAATAATAATAATAAGATGAGCACCGGAAATGGTTAATTATTGGGTAAATACAAAAGACATTTTCTCTTATCTAAAAAAGATTTGTTTAAAAGATAATTGACTCTTTCAAGTAAACATAATAACAATACATTGAAGGGTTTAAAAGACAAGTAGATATAAAGGCATGACAGTATTTAGCACAGACACTGGAAAGGGAGAAACAGAAGTACAGCCTTGTAAGATTGTTACACTATATGTGAAGAATTCTAATATTACTCAAAGATAGACTGCAATAACATACTTTTAAAGTATACTTATACTTTTAAAAAAGTAAATTTTCAAAAAATCCATTAGTCATTTATTTATTTTTTAATTTTATTTTATTATGTTATGTTAATCACCAAACATTACATAATTAGTTTTTGATGTAGTGTTCCATGATTCATTGTCTGCGTATAACACCCCATGCTCCATTCAATACGTGCCCTCTTTAATACCCATCACCAGGCTAACCCATCCCCCCACCTCCCTCCCCTCTAGAACCCTCAGTTTGTTTCTCAGAGTCCATAGTCTCTCAGGTTCGTCTCCCCCTCTGAGTCCCCCCCTTTATTTTTTCCTTCCTACTATCTTCTTTTTATTTTTAATATACAATGTATTACTTGTTTCAGAGGTACAGGTCTGTGATTCAACAGTCTTACACAATTCACAGCGCTCACCATAGCACATACCCTCCCTATGCCATCAAAAACTCTGAAATCTTGCCATCTGCAACAACGTGGATGGAACTATAGGATATTATGCTAAGCAAAATAAGTCAATCAGAGAAAGACATGTGTCATATGATCTCACTGATAATGAGGAATTCTTAATCTCAGGAAACAAACTGAGGGCTGCTGGAGTGGTGGGGGGTGGGAGGGATGGGGTTGCTGGGTGATAGATATTTATTTATTTTTAAAGATTTTATTTCTTTATTTTAGAGAGAGTGTGTGCACATGCAGTGGGGGAAGGAGAGAGGGAGAGGGAGAGAGAGAATCCCAAGCAGACACAGCGCTGAGTGCAGAGTCCAATGTGAGGCCCTACCCCATGACCGAGAGATCATGACCTGAGCTGAAACCAAGAGTTGGATGCTTAATGTTCTCAGCCACCCAGGTGGCCCTCCATTAGTCATTTAAAGTGTAAGACGCATATACTTTAAGCTTTTGGGATATCATATCATTCGTTACATTAAAAATGTATAATACAAAAATGGGAATAAGCTTTAAAATTAAAGCAAATGAACTTAGGTGACTATAATTTCCTTATAGTTAAAAAAAAAAAGTCTATACTATAAGCCCTAGAGCAGCTTCTATTTAAAAAAAGAAAGGTAGAGTGAAGAAGTCAACAGAGCAAAAAATTGAAATAATCAAAGTCACTCAATTTATCCAAAGGAAGTCAGGAAGGAAAGAACAAAGAGCATATGGGACACATAGAAAAAAAGCAATATAATAGATTTAAACTCAATTATATCAACAAGCACATTAAATGTAAATGCTCTAAACACTTCAAATAAAAGGCACAGACTGTCTGATGAATAAAAGAGCAAAAACAAACTACATACTGTCTAAAATAAATCCACTTTGGGGGCACCAGTGTGGCTCAGTTGGTTAAGCAACTGCCTTCAGCTCAGGTGATGATCCCAGGGTCCTGGGATCAAGCCCCACGTCAGGCTCCCTGATCAGGGGGAGCCTGCTTCTCCCTCTCCCTCTGCTGCTCCCCCTGCCTGTGCTCTCCTGCTCTCTCCCTGTCAAAAATAAATAAAATCTTAAAAAAATAAATAAATAAACCCACTTTTATTAAAAAGATATAGATAAATTAAGAGTAAAGGATGGAAACACAATACATCACCCAAAGAATAATCAGAAGAAACCTGGAGTGGTTATATTAATATCAGACAAAGTACGTTTTGAAGCAAAGAGTATTACCAAGGATTAAGAGAATCATTTAATGATGATAAAGGAGTCTATTCATCAAGAAGACATAACATAACAATTATAGTTGGAGACTTCAGAAACTTCTCTTAACAACTGATAGACCAAGTACACAGAAAATCAGTAAGGATAAAGAAATCCTGAACAATACTATAAGCCAATTTGACCTGATTTGAGATCTATAGAATATGCTACCTAACTGAAGAAGAATGTTCTTTTCAAGTGCACACAAACATTTACCAAGGTAGATCTTATTCTGGGACCCAAAAAAATGAATAAATTTATAAAAATTCAAGTCATACAAGGACTATTCTCTGGCCACAATGAAATTAAATTAGAAATCATACCTGAAAGATATTTGAAAAAAAAATCCCCTAAATATTTGGAAACTAAATAATGCACTTCTAAATAACTCATGCCAAAGAAGGAATCACAAAGACTATTAGAATCATATTTTGAAATGAAGAAAAATTAAAACATGACATGTCCAAATATGTAAGATGCAGCTAAAAGTGCTTACCATGAAAGTTATAGCACTGACCACCTAATTAACAAATGAGCATGTTCTTGAAATAATGACCTTAGCTTCCACCTTAGGAAGTGAGAAAAAGGAGAGAAAACTTAACTCAAAGTAAGCAAGAGACAAGAAATAATAAAGACAATAATAAATAAATGGAATAGGGAGAAGAAAAGTGATAGAGAAGATCAACCAAACCAAAAGCGAGGTATTTGAAAAGATGTATAAAGTTGATAAATCTCTAGCCAGGCAGATCTGGAAAAAGAGATAGAAGAAACAAATTACCAGTATCATAAATGAGAGTGGGGAGAGACATCACTACAAATCCTACAGGCAAAAAGTAATAATAATGAGAGATTGTTATGAACAATTTTTAGATGACTAAACTCAGTAACTTAGATGAAATGAGGAAATTACTTAGAAGACAAACATTTTCAGAGTTCACTCAAAAAGAAACAGATAATCTGAATGGCTTAGCCTTATATCTATTAAAGAAATTGAATTTGTAGTTAAAAACTTTCTCACAGAGAAAATCCCAGGCCCATATGGCTTCACTGGAGAATTCCACCAAGCGTTGAAGACAGAAGCAAAATTAATTCTACAGAAACCCTTCCAAAAAACTAAAGAGGAGGGAACATTTTCCAACTCATTCTATGAAGCCAGCATTACCCTGATACCAAAACCAGAAAATGATATTATAAGATAGCTACAGAGTATTATCCCTCACGAACATAGATGCAAATTTTCTTTTAAAAATTGAGCATATCTAATCCAACAATATACAGAAAGGATAATATATCCTGGCTAAATGGGGTTTACGAAGGAATTGCAGAGTTGATTTAACATTTGAAAATCAATGTAATTCATCATATTGGCAGAATGAAGGAGAAAAGACGTATGATCACATCAGTAAATGCAGGAGACTCATTTCACAAAATCTAACATGTCATGCCTTGCAAATATTCTCAGCAAATTAAAATTAGAAGAAATTCCTCAATATGAGAAAGAGCACCTGCAAGAAAGTTACAAGGAACATCACTAATGGCAGAAGGCTGAATGCTTTCCCCTAATTTCAGGAACGAGGCAAGGATGTCTGTTCTCACCATTTTGGCTCTTGCTGTCGTTCTCACCACTTTCATTCAGCACTGTATTGGAAATTCTAGCTAATGCAGTATGGCAAAGGGAAGACATAAAAAGCAGACGTATTGGAAAAGTTAAAGTAAAATTGCCATATTTGTTCATGACATGATCATCTACATAGAAAATTCTAAGGAATCTACCAGGAAGAAAAAAAAAAAAAAAGGCCGCTAGAACTAATAAGTGAGTTTGCCAAGTTTGCAAGATACAGATTAATAAAAATATATTGTTATTGCCACATATTAGCAAGAAAAAAAAAGAAATTGAAATTTAAAAAAATAAAATCACTATGATCTCATCAAAACAGATTAAATGCATGGGATTAAATTTGACAAAAGAAGTGCAAATACCACTGAAAACAAAGCAGTGTTGAGAGAAATAAAGACCTATTAAATAGAGAGGAGTATCTTTGCCCCCTGCTCAAAATAAAGCTGTTACCTTTCTAGCCCTGTCCGCCATGGT